>NW_012130067.1:6060883-6071678 GCF_000143395.1 Atta cephalotes | reverse complement strand
TCTCTCTCTCTCTCTCTCTCTCTCTCTCTCTCTCTCTCCTCCTCCTCTCTCTCTCTCTCTCTCTCTCTCTCTCTCTCTCTCTCTCTCTCTCTCTCTCTCTTTCTCTTATATCAAAAATGTTACTCCCATTTTTTCTTTGTTTTAACTCTCTTTACTCTTCCTCTCCAATTAATTCTTCTTTGTGTTATACTATCTCTTCGTTATGAAGGAAATGGAAGCGAATGATCTCTAAATACGAAGCATTCTATTCTCGCTTGCACCTTTCCATTTTCGTTTGTACCTTCACAAATTGAAGAGGCGTAATACTTCTCATACGCATACAGTTTCTGACAGAGTGCCTTGTCTACTATCTGTAATTATACTGAACTTCGTGCCGTGACTGCGAAAACCTCCTATTCTGAGAACAAATTAAAATAAATCTCAGAGATAGCGGCTGCTGGTCTGGTGGGCGAAAAAAGATCTTGTTGGCCAACATAATAAGAACTATTTATAGAATACTTTATGAGTGTCCAGGAAATTCGCGCGCGAGGAAGGAATTCACATAAATTATAAAAATTCAAATATTGTAGTCAGATGCGCTGCTTTATTTTAATTAAATTACATTAAATTTTTTTTAATAAATTTATGTTAAAAATATCCAAACGCTTCTTTCTTTTCGGTATAAATTTATAAAATTAACATATTTATATTTAATTTATATGTATATTAATTTATATGTATAATTTATATGTCAATTATTATAAATATTAAAAGTAAATTTAAAAAAGAATTTCTATTTATTCTTTATTTTTCTCTTTTTTCTGCAATATTTAATTGTTTATTAGTTTATCAGAAATATTGCTTTGTGCTGTATTTTCTACGTATATTTTATCCCACATTACGACTAATGTCGTTTTCCCAATAATTGCGCCCGATTAACACGTTTTACTTTTATTAACATTGGTAAAAATTCAACGATGTATTCGTTAGTTTAAATCTCAAAATTAAAGTCAAATCCGGCTTTCAGAATGAAGAGCGGATATACTTCGTTTTAGTTTGACTTATTACTGTTTCACGCCGAGTTTGTAGTACCGAACGAGAAATAAAAATCCGGCTTAGCGTTCCAAGCGGACTATTGGTTGCCTGGAGACAAATTTTTGCGCGATATTGGAATTCTTTTTCTTTCTTCCTTGTTCGGCTAATGCGATCTCGATAAAGAGAACAGAGGCAACGTTCGATCAAAGAGGTAGGGACGCGTCCCTTTGCCGGGTAGAAGGATGGGGTGCGCAATCAGGAATCCTTTCACTGCAACTTACAGAGATATAGCCGACTCTCGTGTTGTATGCAAATCCATCTGTACTTGATTATTTCGATTCATCGTCGATGGACTCATCGACTGATCGCCGATCTAACGAGAACAGAGGGAGATGGAAAGAATATACTACCACGAATGTTGCTGACACTCTTTTATTGTTAATAAAAGTTTGCAAAGCGATTGTCAGTAGGATTTCGACTTTTCAATGCACTCTAATGGAAACTTTCTGTCGACGAGTTTACACATCATATGTAAATAGACATGCATCTATATCTACATAATTGCATCAAATGAAATGTGTTTAAATATTTTTAATGTTTTTCTACATCATAAATTTATCCATATATACTTACATGATATCGAAATTTTTTTCAATTAAAAGTTTTCAATTAACATACATAGAAAGAACGATTTTGCTAAAGTATTTAAAAATTTAGTAACATACAGATTTGAAAATAATTTTATTGGACTATCAAAATAATTGTATAGGATGTTTAAACTGGTGTTAGAAATGTCAACATTTTTTGTAGCATTGCTCATTATAATTGAAATTTTTATATAATTATTTTGAACAATAATAAATGATTTATTAAAGCCGTATATATGACACAACAGGTAAGAGTTTTATTATAGTCAGCTTATTATAGTCGAAACTTATAAATCTCAGATGTTTTTAAATAATTTTTATGTGAATTTATATACTAAATATATACTATGTAGTCTCTCTCATTTTAACTATGCGCCGGAAATGATTTTTCGGACTTATAAACGCAATTACACTACTATAGTAATATAACAAATTAAATTGATAAGCAATTTAATAATTCGATGCTGAATCTGGTATCTTATTAGAAAGATATATTAATCCAAATAGTATACTGTATACTATATACTGAAAAACTGTAAATAGTTATTTTGTTCAACAAAAAAGTTTAAGTTAGTTAGTTTTCAGATATTTAGCTAAATTTTTAGATACTTCAGTATCGTTCTTTTCATGAAAATTTGTTAGTATGACGATTACATGATATACATTTAAATTTCATCAATAGAAGCTGTAGATTGCAAATTGGAATTACAAGAAGGAAATGGAAGGATAGCAATAAGTGCAATAAGAGTTGAATTCGGATTTTTGTAATTGGACAAGCGCTTCAATCCAATGGTACAATATCGTGGATGCGACTTTTCGTTTACGTCGCGGCGTCGTGTGCATGCGACGACCGATTTCACCGGAATCAGTATGTGATTCTGCATGGTTGTCCTTTATTGACGGCTGCGGGCCGCGGCTTTCGTCTACGAGAATCGCGTACACTCGTATCAACACTTGCTCGTTGTTGTGTACCGTGGGAAATTGAAAATACTCCAAATTCCGTTGATGCGGCGAAACGTGATAACGTGTCTCCTGAATGCGAGAGTGATCCGCTTTCGGTGGTGGCGGACTGCTAAAGTAACGACGAAACGGCGAAACGGCGCAATTGCGTGCAAGACCCCCGTCCTAGCATTTCCATTGTATTTTTTGGTCATGGTCCGTAACGCGTCGCATCTTTTATCGCTTTGCTCAGTCGTTTGACGCGTGAATTTGTTGCATTTTAAATAAAAGTCAGGATACTTGCGAATAATGCGATCCGTTACATTCATTGCCGAAGAAGGAATGCGCATCGATCAGCGCTAGAACGCTGAAACTTGTGTAAGAGCTTAGAAGCGCTAGTACCATATATATAGGCGAGATATATCGCATAGCGCGCACGTTTCTCGATTGGACGTTTAGACACATTGAGTGGCAGGAACCCGACTGAGGAAAGATCGACGGAAGAGAAGGATAGGGTGAGAAATAGGCAAGAAGTAATTCGGAGACAGAGGAGAGGGGGTAACCTGGAGCCACTGAACTTTCTCGATTAAAAGTTAATTACCTTTCGGCTAAGACCGCAGAATTTCAATCGACGGACGAATAATTGTTCCACCGTGGATGAAAGCTACCACAGTGGGGCAATTAACAGAATAAACATTTAATCTCGTCTCGCTCTGAATTTCTTGATGATGCTAATGTCAACGATAAATCGCACAGCGAACTGTCGAGGATTGCGGCTCTTCCGCAATGTAAACTTGTACGGAATAATATATATCCAATGCTGCAGATTTCTGCGAGTTACGTATCTTGTAACGTGTAAATTCATAATTTTTCATAATTCTTTTTTGCACTTTTGATAGAATTAAAATACACAAGAAATCAATAACGAATATAAAATCAATAATCTATATGTAGGTATATTCATGGTAGATATACCAACGTTATAGCGTGTTGTCTCTTCTCTCTCAACGCAACGCCAGGTTCTACTAAAACGCACTTCTTCCATGAAATCGCACTTTGCTTCAAGAAACGGCCAGGATAAAGAGCCAACCAAAGAGTTTTGCGGAAAAAGCTCTTCTTATTCGTGCAAACGCTTTTTACCCTTCGTCCGTACGAAGAAGCAACCGAAAACGACACAAAAGAAGCGGGTCTGAAAGGACCTTTCAGGAAAAGCTCGGCGGCGAGCAAAAAGAACGATAGGTGCCGGGCAGAATAGTGTGAATAAGGCGAACGAATTTCGTAAGATATAAGGGGAAATTAGCAGATAGTACTAGGATACGTTAAATTGAATAGGAATACCTTAGATGGAGCGTGGAGTTCACGGAGGAGACATAATTCACTCGCAACTCCGGCTGGAACTCATAGCCCGCACTATTTCCCCATCTCCTACATTCTCTCTCCTCTTTCCGCTACTCCGCTGAGCACCCACAGCAACCCTTTACGAACGGGGCCGAGACGTTGAAACCCGTACTAGATTCAGGGCGGAAATTCGCTACGTGCATGTGATGATGTTGGTGAGATTATTTAATTAACAACTGTGACGAGGTCCGCACGTCTTAATTACGACGCGGTCAATTATACCGTCGTCAAAGCGGAATTGCGGTTGAATTACTTCGTTGAATGTATTCGCGCCCTCGAAAATTCTTGCTCGTACTATTCTCATTCAATCCTTCCCGCCGTAACCATACTTTTAGCTTTTTTTTTGTTACAAAAATCAATCTCAAAAGAATGAGTCTTTTTTTTTAAATTTCATCTCCTAGAATTTTTTCCCCCTGCAGCTTCGTACAACGTTGGGCGATTTTCATCGAGCATAACAAAAAGGAGATTGTAGATCGCAAAATCACAAGGTGCCACAGCCACGAGGTACGTGGGTAGGATTCGCAGAAGTTTCCAGGAATCGTCTGCTTTTGCTGTCAGTTGCATCGCGCGTCGGCGATGTTGAACGAATATTTGCTAAGGCTGGTAACTGAAATTCGTTCCGCGCTTTCCGGGTGAACGATTTAAGAAGGGATGGTGTAATTCCGCGGAAAGTGCACGTTTGGAATATCGGTATGGAACGAAATGTTCCGTGCGATGTTTCGGGTCGATGATGAATCGGTGCTCGCGGTTGTGGGATCGCCCGTGTAAACGTCTGCACGCTTTTATGTGTTTGTTGTAAACGAACAAAATTAATGGTACGCTGGTGGTCGGTGTCAAAACGTACGATGTCAATAAGCACCATATCGCGTATTTATACTTTTAATGAATGGAATATGAAAACATAATTTTTCAAATCCATCTAGAGCTAAAATATTCTCGTATTGCAAATATTTGCACTAAAATATAAATAAAAAAATATAGAATAGATATTTGCATCAGCGAGATGCAATTTTTTTCGAATCTGAAAACGATGAGTTTATACAGCAATGTAGTTCCTTTCTCATATTAATAATATATTTTCAAACAACACATATTCAGTAATAATTATATTAACTTGTATTATTACAAGGTAGACTATAGTTTCCGCCGCTTCATCAAGCAAAGAGGGTTGTTATTCTTGGAAGTAAAGAAAATATCAAAGCGCAAGCGAAAGCAAAACGCGTTTATATGCGTAGTTGAAATAAGCGAAGCGTAAGCATAGAAAAACGAATCTTGGAAAAGAGACGCGAACGTGGGAAGATTTAAGTAGGATTCTTATGTCAATCGGATTCTACCGGAAGTAACAAAGAAAAAAGGTCGGAAGAGGGATCAAACGCGTCAGAAAGACAGAAGAGTTGCAGAGCATTAAGGGAAGAACAAACAAATCGATGTGCAAGCATTTCATCTTCACCCTTTTATCGACGCCCGCTCGATTTTACGACGTGCATGACTTTTACTCGCTGTCGAGAAGATTTAAGGCGAACTTGCAACGCGTTTCTCGTCCGCCTCATCAATCTGTATGAACCAATCGATATTTTTCACACACATCGTAGTTATCGTATTATAAATCGCTGGATTTCGATGCTCGTTAATTCCACAAGTATAATCTCGCAATCAGACCTGTCGTCTTCATAATCTCGACAAATTTTTATTTGCTTATAACGACTATTTGTATGCAAATTAACTTAATAAAAATTTATTCTACTTTATGATATGATTTATGGCAAATTGAGTTGCCTCCATTGCGACATTTTATAAAATGAAAACGAAAAAGTAAACGAGCTTAACTGTTGAAACGTTTTCGAGATTAGTTCGGTAGCGAACAAAACGAATTTTTATTCTGAAATCCAGCGTCATCATAACAAAAGACAAATTTATTTTTTTTACATGGATTTATTCGATATTTTACATGGATCTAGTCTATTTTTTTTTCCATAAATAAGCATGGTATAAAACTACTATATTTTGTTAGATCAATATAGTAAACAAATAACAGTACACATTGCTTGTTCATTTTTTCCTATTCTTTCGTAAACAATCAAATTTATTCCTAGATACAATATACGCCTTCCTATTTGCTAGCCATACTAGTCAAATAAATTGTTTTGGTCTACATTTTTCCTACCAAAATTTGTGACTGCATTCGTTCCTCGCGAACTTGTACGAGCAATAAATCAGCCAATTTAGTAATCGCGAGATAAAGATATTAAAATCGCATACTACGCCGACTACGTTTCGTAAGAGAAATGACAGACGAGAATACGAGAAAAATGGTGAACGAGGAACAAAACGGTTATAATAGAAGATGGAAAGAGTAGAAGAGGGCGAAATCCAGTGGGACTGCTCGGTGGTACTATGTTTTCACAATTATTCTCGGCAGTTAGTGGAGGTACAGGCGGATAAGAATGAGAGCAAGGGCGAGAGTGAGGAGAACGGAAGAATTCGAAGTCTCCCACCGAGATAGGGGTTGGAGGCGGCAGTAAAACTCTCGGTGAGCACTTTTGTTAATTAAATGCCGTTGTTCGATTCAACCGGGTTCTTTTGATCGAGTTATCGTTTAAACAGCATTCACTTAACAAAGAGCCCGGTTAAGCAGGTTGAATGTAAAAAGCAGCCCATGCCACGTAAACGTATCAAATCGTCGCCATCTTTTGCTAATTAGAGCCAATTTCCACTTCCGCGCTATCACCCTATATTCATTACCTGCTTTTTGTATAAATAAGACAGGTATATTGTCTGTTTGAGAACTCAAACGCTATTTCGTTTGTATTTCGGCAAAGTAAGTCGGCACGTCAAACAGTGCTATTATTTGCGACGAGAATTACCAAAGACGATAGAATATGAATTGCACTATCTGTTTCTAAATAATATATCATATAATGATTAACATATATGAGAGAGAAAGAGCATGAAGGCTTCACTCTCTTTTTCTAAAGATGACCATACATAATTGATAATAATGATCAGTAATATTGAATCAATAATGACAGTATGCATCAATATTTTTAGTATTTTTATAACATTACACAATCAGTATTATTGACAATATATTTTACTTTAATAATAAATAATTTTATTAAGATCGTAATGTAATAAATACTAAGTATTAAAGATCTAGCTTCGACCGTTACTTGATTTGAATATTTTTATTTACATTTTATTTTAAACAATAATAAATGATTAAGACCGTATATGTAAATACACAACAAGTGTAAGTTTTTTCAGTACATTAATATCTTTCTAATAGGATGTCTGATTAAGCATCAAATTATTAAATTGTTTGTCAATTTAATTTGTGATATTACTATGTAATAGTTTAATTATGTTTATAAGTCCGAAAAATCAATTCGGCGCGCAGTTCAAATGATTATATATTTAGTATATAAATTCACCTAGAAATTATTTAAAGCATCTATGATCTAATTTCGTTATAGGCATTAAACTCTTACTTGTTATTTTATTTTAGTTTTATGTGCATTATTTATTGCACCGTGACATAATGTGACATGGATCCTATAGTAAAGTGATACTGATGCTGAAGAATCCCTATCACTATCAGTATTCTACGTCAATTTATTAATATTAGCTATACACGATAAATAATATCGTCAATATTTCTTAATACTGACAATATTATTGATCGTAGGTGTGTTGATTGTAGGTGTAGGATCGCCTTAAGATATTGTGATTGATTCAATAAAAAAAAGATAGGAACTAACCGTCTTTGCATCCTATCTCTCTCATTTTTGTCGATCAATTTAACACACGGACGGCGCAGTCCATGCTTTATGTCTTTGGGTATTACATTCATTCAAATGACGTATTTTATTATGCATAATAACACTCAAGCGGCATTTGTTTCAACGACGTGACGTCCATCGATTTGTCGATCGTTGTCGAACGTGTTGTCGCCGCGAAAGTCATTTCGAAGAGCTTTAGCTTTATAATACAGGTATAAAAGTGTGCGCGCGCGTGACACAAAGTAAATGGTTCGTTTCGCATAAACAGAGCGAGCGAGCGCGGATTGATATCACGCGAGAATAGCAAGCGAGCAAAAAGTTTCGATCGTGTTGTTTTCGAAGCGTTTATACATACATGTCCCGTGTATGCTCGTCGGAGCGATCATGCGTGCCGTCAAAAGAGTTAACTTAGACGTAGCCACGCACGCCGTCACCGGCGTCACGTTAATAAATCGGTCGATTTTTTTGCAGCCCTTTCTTTATGGACGGCCATCCCTCTCTCTTTCGCGATCGTTCACACCGTCCTGTGTCGCTTCACGGAAGTCTTTTTCAACGAAATAAAAAAAGCTCGATACGTTACCATCGGTTACCGCGATATTGCTGCTCGTCGAAGCATCATAAAGCTATTCCCGACCGATTACTGTTCCATCGTGTTGCACGGCTTTTTACGGACGCATTAAGAGGCTTTCTCCATTGCCGCCCGTGCCGGTCGTCCCTTTGCATCGCTGTCACCATTTCGCAAACGATAACGGAGTGCAATCTCGGCCGACACTTTCGCGCGCGGGTTTCGTGCGTCGAGGGAAATATGATAATCCTTAGGCAACGTCGGCATAAATCGCGTCGTGCCAGGCTGGATTTTATGAACGATCTGGTGACTTTCTTCTACGTTAGTTCTGAGAAAATAGATGAGACGCTGCTGTTCTTTTATCTATTAACTTTTACTGTGCACGTTATAATACCTTGTGTAGTTACTTTATACAGTGTCTATAGAGTAATAAGCCTTAAGCTGCCTCAGACTCGACTATAATTGGTAAATGTTTTACAAATTTAAGGCTTATTTTTCTATTATAGACAATGAATAATTCAATTGAAAATGTCAAGATTATTTGATATAAAGAAAAATTTCACTTACGAATAAGTGAATTATATATAAAATATTTTATATTTTTCCATTCGTTTTGTATGTAAATTTGTAAAACATAATATGCATAAAGTGGGAAAAAATTATTATGATTTAAAAATATATTTTTGTCAGTTCATTGAAAATTTTTTCTTAGTTAATTATTATTGGCTCTTCAATACCATACTGCATTGTTTTATCACGGACGCAATACGTGTTAAAAATGTTTGTTAAAAAAGGTAGCAAATTTCGCGTATCTGTATGAAAGTAAATTTCAAACAATTAAAAATATTTAATGTTGTCAACGAAAATGAAATTACAAGTAACTTAAATTTAATGTTCACATGCATTAAATTTTACACAAATTCATATAAAATTTTATGAAAAAACATTAAATTTTATGTACACAAATGTATTTCTCGATTACAGGTATATTAAATTTAATGTTATATCATTAAATTAAATTTAACTTGTGTAACTTAAAAATACATTAAATTTCATGACATTTTTAACAATGTATGGCATATCCAATCCAACTTTGATTGTTTGTACCTTCTATAAAAATAAATATCCTGTAACAATTTTTTTTCAATCAAAACGCCAAACATTAAAAGATATAATGGTTTCCAGAAAATGTACGTACTTTATTGATTATAAACAATAAAGTGAATAGGAAATTTTTAAAAATCATCATTTTTTTGAAAAAAAAATTAGGTAGGCTTTACCGAAAGTGGTGTATTAAAAAGTTAAATATATAACAAAAAAAAACTAAAAAAATGCATAATTAAAATAATTCCATCAATTTTCTTTACAGATGAATTCTATGTCTAACTTTTTATTGAAAATAATCATATATATATTTTTGTCAATGTTCCAGTTAGATTTTTTTCATCATACGGTTGATTGATCGTCATAAAACAATCCCCTTCTTCGATTCTCAGAGAAGGAATCGACATCGTAAAGTTGTTTCATGCCTACAAGAGTCGCGCGCCTACCTACCGAATGCAAAATCCATTTCCGTCTAACCAGGAAACTTTTAACAAGCCGCATTCAAAGTATGCGTGTTCCGTTAAAGTTATCCGGTACACCGACAAGAGCGATATATCGCACGTAGGTAAAACACGGCAGTAATTATGCCGAGATGTGTGATTTAGGAAAATTGTGATTATGATTTTAACGATTAAAAAAAAAATTAATTTGATGAAACGTCATCATTTGCCACAGATATATGAAAAAATAATATTTTTTTTATCATCATTATTTTATTCAAATTTGATATCTCAAAAGACAATTCTACAAAAATTATGCATAAAGACGAATTATAAATAAAAAGAAAAATTATATTTCGAAATTATATATTAAGAAAAGGCAACTTTTGTTAAGAGAGAGCTTACATTATAGAGTATACCACAATTATCAAGTCCATTCTCACTGTGTCACATATTGTTTTCATTGAGGCAAGCTTATTTAAATATACCCCGTTGATGAAGTCGTATTATACAGCGAACGAAGCAAGTGACTGCGTTCAGCAGAAAAAACAGTTTTGCAACTATTGTAAAATTCTTCAATGTAATTAGTTTAGATCCAGGTAGAAATTAGGGGCAAGGACCAATATCATATTAAAGTAATACAATAATTATATAAACAAAATTACATTACTTTTTCTGCTGAACGCAGCCAATAATGGTTAACCTGTCTGTGTATATGTGTAGATACCATTTTGAAAAGATATATCAGAGAATATATATATGTGTGTGTGTGTGTGTGTGTGTGTGTGTGTGTGTGTGTGTGTGTGTGTGTGTGTGTGTGTGTGTGTGTGTGTGTGTGTGTGTGGTGTGTGTGTGTGTGTGTGTGTGTGTGTGTGTGTGTGTGTGTGTGTGTGTGTGTGTGTGTGTGTG
>NW_012130067.1:6051991-6059490 GCF_000143395.1 Atta cephalotes | reverse complement strand
TGTGTGTGTGTGTGTGTGTGTGTGTGTGTGTGTGTGTGTGTGTGTGTGTGTGTGTGTGTGTGTGTGTGTGTGTGTGCGTGTGTGTGTGTGTGTGTGTATACATATATATTTTTTCGATTATCATTTTAGTATTGTCTTATCTAAAATTTAACATATATAATTTCAAAAACAATAAGTTATGCAATAAAAAGAAAAATTATATTTCTTTAACTATATAAAGAAGAACAAGATTCTTTTGTTAAGAATATCATAGAAAATCCATATTATCGTACACCACAATTGCCAAGTCCATTCTCACCGTGTCGCATATTGTTCTCGTCGAGCGGCAAGCTTATTTGAACATATCCCGTTGATGAAGTACAGCGAGTGAAGCCAATGGTTAGCCTGTCTAGTGTCTACGCGCAAGTGGGTCAGTACCAACATCTTGAAGACACTTAAACTTGGTTCCGACTAACTCTCCCGAGAGATTCCCGTGCATAGTGTCTGCTGCATGTTGAATACACGATTTCTGCGGAGTGGTAGAAACTTTGGCTGGGACTGATACGCGAGATACATGGGAGCGCATCGTCGCGATTTCCCGAACTGATTGCGAACTAATATTCCGTTAAACTCGCTGCGAGTTATAACGGGCATTAATGACGAATAACGTTACCGTAGTTATCCGATTTCAATGTCAAACTAATTACAACGCTACTGCGACATTTGCTATGCGAATTCACGTGAATTGTGAAATGCAAATCATCAAGATTTTTGTTACCTTGAAGCTTCGTTTATACACAATTACGCAAATGCAATTATTGTACCGTGTCAGATTTATTGTACCGTTTCCTACTTTCCGAGAATCTGTTATCTTAAACTATTGAAATTATATATTTTTATTTAAAAAGACAAATTATGCAAGCGTAATACATCACGATTCTTCCACTCGTCGAGTTTATTTATTTATCGATCTACACATACAAAAAGTTATGAAATCACTAAATGTTATATTGGCTTAATACCGAGAGGTGACTAACGGAGTGAATTCAGTCGCTACGTACAGAGAGAAAACAGAACGGACTGTAATTAAATGTGAATTATTTAGAGTACGTTTTGTATTGAGTCAGCTGCAGATATCGTGATTCCCACCAACGCCACCAACGTCCAAGAACCGCGATACCTATAAGGGGGGGCAGCTCGTTCCCGTTTGTGACGAAATTATGCCATGTACATATCCAGGTATATAAGCACAAACGCATGCGCGCTTATATACATATACTTATACGATGCAGCAACAATACAAGGCATATGTAAAGAAGTAATTAATAAGTTAAGCAAATTCTGATCTGATATTCCAACAAACTTCTTTTATCTTCCTATTATGATATGTTGATCGCAAGCTTGCACAAAGCCCATATATTACGCACGCTGTAACGCAGCAATTTCACATTAAATTTCCCGTTACGTTACGCTAAAATAAACCACATTTTTCGTCGTGAACGGTTAGGAAGAACAGCGATCAACGACCGAGAAGAAAAAGGTGGAAAAATTCCGAGGAGGAAATGGCGCGTACGATAAAAGATGCATGATAAGCGGCTGTTTCGTGCGTAGCTTTCCGTAGTAAAAGGGAGGGCTTAATTCAAAAATATGAAGTAATATGTTGTAACGCGTTCTCTTCTGACACAAGCTAGTAATAAATCTCAATTTTGTCGAGTCAAAATAATGCGTGCGCGGCGAGAGCGCCTCTTCACAACTAACGACGAAACTCGTTTTAATTAATCCTAGAATCGCTACAAAATTACGAGGGATGAACTTAGTTTGGCGTATAATGTATTTAGTAGCATAATGAAAAGTTATAACGCATCAACAGCGAATAAAATGATATCTCTACTTGCACTGATTATAATTATTGATTCGTTACGTGTTACATAGATATCTTCTTTAACAAATTATTTTTAGAAAAATGAGTAATTCCGGACAAAATGTTCATGAAACCTGGTTATGATAGTCTTAGAGAGCATTTACCAGAGTTCGACCATCAACTACCACTTGAAACGAGAGAAAAAAATTTTACAAGGGCTTTGCCGCGCCATTGTAAACACAACCATTCCGTGGAAGAAGGGTAGAACTTGGTTAACTTTCTCGCTAGCCACTTCGTTCAAATCGCTTGGCTAGCAAGGGCAGGTGAGCACAATATTTTCCACTCGAAACTTTGATCGCGAATCGGAAAAAACTGCTTGCCTGACAACGGTCACTCGACAAAGCCATCCAACGTTCGCAATCAGTATTTATCGATAAGACCGTTCTTCGTGGCCTTTATTTCCTTCACAGATTAACAGAGACCGAGTAATTACCGAGCATGGATTCTTCATAGCAAAAAAAGGCATTCCGATCGTCTTCCTTCAAACGATCATCAATGAAGCATTGAAACTCTACCGACGATTAATTCAGTTGAGCGCATTAGTTTTTAACGGCTTTAAATTATTGAATTTTCTGTCGTTCTTATTTCATGAATATATCTCATATATAAATCTTATACCATACAATTTCATCGTCAAAAATTTGATCAAATTTTTTTATCAAGATTCTTTTACATTATTACATACCTAAACATTTTAAAATTAATGTTTTGCAAATTCCCTTTAGTTGTTTTCCAAAATTTCCACTAAAATTTTGTCGAGAATTATTTAGAATTTATCAATATTATTATGTATATGCGATTTAAATAAATATGTGTAAAGTAAAATTTAAATATAAATGTATGTTTTAATGTCTCCCTCAATTTTTAATCTACAAATATTCCGTCAATCGAGAAATAACAAACATCAGTTTGCATTGTAAATAACATTGTAACAGAAATTCGTCCATGTAAATAAATAAAAAAGCAATGCTCTGTCACCACTCGACGCTTCTTTCAGCGTATAGCGTTTTGTGTTATCGCACTTATCAATGCATAGATACGTTCGTAGTATAGCTAGGATTATGTGTATATTCGTATTGAAATCGATCGCTACTGCGAGCATCGCCGGAGGCTATTAATCCGATTGCCAATCGATTCAGCCGTGTTCAGAGAAGAACATACGTCCATGTTCGAATAGATTTTTCATTTACAGGTGCTACTAACAGTTTGCTACATTTGACTGATCGCCAGTCGAAAAATTTAATTATCAATAAGTATACATATAACGATATAATATGTGAAACAAAGTATATATCTCTTTTTGTAGATATTATTAACAATCTTTGTTCATTTCTACTTCAAAAGCAAATTTCAATGAAACAGAGTAAAAATAGTTAAAACATCCATTATTAATACTAAGAAATCCATGAAAATATTAAGAAAAGGGAATATAATGCGTAAATATAACCTAATTTTATTTAATTTTATTTATATATTTAAGAATAATGTAATTGCGATAGAAACAAATAATAACTAATAATAAAATAATAACTAACAATAAAAACTAAATAATGGCGTCACAACCATTACACAAATCTAATACTGACCAATTTAATACTAGCCAACTTATTTGTGTATTGAAAATACCAGTACTAAATAAGTATTTTTACTATTTAAAATAAGTAATTAATTAAAATAAGTATTTTAATAAGTATTACTGTGTTTTAGTAGTGATCAGTATTAGGTTTTCTGTAAGAGGAGTGCTTACAACATAGTGCTATAAATCTGAGAGCTATAACGCTCATATTCGATCTACGCTATCATAAACGTGAACAAACTTTAACAGAGCACAGTAGTCTAACCACGTTCTGTGCCAGACAGTAATACATCCGACTCACCTAGTAGGCAATGCGTTAGGCGAACGTGCCTAGTGTCTAAGCCAAACGTGTTTCTAGAAATTATAAACTATATGTCTCGTCACGTACTAATAAATATTTATACTAATACTCTGTACTAGCACCTAAATCGTTTTCTCGCTAAGAAAAAGGTGAATTGTGATGAAGCACTATGAAAGAAATAAGATCCTACTTGAACGTTGATGAAATTTCTTCTTTACAAATTCTTCTTCAAACAAATTTTTCTTTAATTTTTTAAGAATGGAAGCTTTCTAACAAAGAAACTTAAAGAAGACGTTGTTACTTAAAGGGTTTCGATTCTGAATACTAAAATTTAAATTTTATTTTAATATTTAAAAAATAATTTCATTATTGCAAAACTCAGTTTTATGAGCTTCTTGGTTTCGTTGAGTTTAAATGTAATGATAGCTTGAAAATGTCAAAAAGATAATGATCTCCAATAAAGGAGAATTTAATGTTATAGAACTTATAATCAGAGTGTGAAAATCAGTTTGGAAATCAGTTCCAACTATCCGCGTAACTCTAATGAGCTTCAAATAAATCGAAGCTCGATTTATATAATGTTTTTTTCTTCATGATGAAAAATTTTCTAAAACCGAATATATACATATAATCTGATTATATAATCAAATTATTTTTTTAATTCTGTCCGCCATATCTATCACTTAAAATTCTTTATTTTAACCGTTAGATTTGAATAAAGTATTATCAAATTATCTAGATAGAATTTCATAAAAATTGAATAAAAAATTTATAAAGTAAATAATAGTGAGCTAAATGGGATTTAATTATAAAGGATATAAAGAAAATATTGATTAATAACGATTTTAAATAATTATTTAGAAATTAATATATGGAATACTTCAGATAAAAAATATCTATCACATTGATATCTTTCTAAAACTTGATTTGCATAATGCAATGATAACACATGAAATTAGTTTAATACTCGTTAATCAATTTGAATTAATATTTGAATGATTTGAATAAATCAGAATTGATCGCGAATTATTTTTAGTCGCAAATATTGTCCGATACACATTCGAAAAAAATCATGATTTAAACGTACAACATTTTTCTAATTCCCAAAGTCAATTGAGAATGATCTTTCTAGTCGCTATCATGAACGTCGACGAATTCCCCTCGCGCGCTCTAAAAGAAACTTCCCTTTATCCTATTATCTTCCCCTCGCAGCCTCTCCGCCATCGCCATCCACGACTGACCCTTAAATTTCGTTTTCACAGGACGGCGCTCGCATGGAAACCGCTTTAAAGTGCCGAACTCCCTATGAAACTTTTCCTCCAGTTCCTCTCTCTTCTGTTCAACCTCCGGATAGTAGTGGCGGTTGTCGTCTTTTCCGCTTTCCACACACGCGTGGCGTTCGCGCTGACTCGATACACATTGAACTTTATATTGCTAGTCATTAAAAATGACCCGAGGTAGTTTGAGAGACAAAAGCAGCGAACAGGAAACCGCAAGCTTCCTCTCCAGCTATTACGATCGTAAAATAAAGGTCGTACTTCTCGGCTGCCGCCGAATCGGATACGCCACATTGCAATTCCAGTACGACGGCTATTAGTCAGTAAAATTTCTCTCTGGAAGCGGATATCCAAGTACCGCGATGGCTTTTCAAACGACGCGAAAGTCTGACTCGCGGAGATAATAGCGAGCTCCGAAATCTCCATTTCGGAAGCATTAGTCTAAGTTGAACTATGCATGGAGCTTCAACGATAAGAGGCCGTTTTATTGTTATGTGTACATTGCTGTAAACTCGAGAGCGATCTATCATCTATTTTAAATCATATATTTTTAACGGATAACACAAAGCGTATAGTGCATTATTTTATAGCATTTGGAATTCATCGCTTTATCTCTAAAAAGCTTTCGGATTTATGTAATGTGCACAACGCAAAAAAACGAGCATTTTAGAAAAAACGGAGAGAAAAATATACCAACTATATTTTATATTTTCACAATATATTTAAAGATATACACTGAAAAAAGAATTTGATAATGGCTACTAAATGTAATAAACAATAATTTTACTTTTCTAAATATTCACAGTCAATATTATACATTTATCAAACAGTTAATTATATTTGATAATAGTTACTAAATTAGAAAAGTAAAATTATTTTTGGTTAATCGAACATTCGATTGAAATCATTTCATTCAACATTTGGTAGCTTATTAGATTTTCTTTTTTTTTAATATATAATTATGTACATATAATTATATATTATTATTTTGAAATGTTAATTAATATATTTTTGGATTATTATTATTATTATTATACTTTGAATTATACCACATTCTTGGCATTAATAAAATAAGAGGATAAGGTCTGTTATTTTGAAATAATAAATCAATAATGCATTGAAATACGATATCTTTCGCGAAGAAGCTTTATTGTTGAATATTTACTCTTAGACATTGATAAAGATCCAATCCTTTTCAGAGAAAATTACGACGCGGCGGCGACTGCACTTCAGTTAGAAATAGAAAGAACAGTAAATCGCGGATATTGTCTTCAGAGAAATTTCGAACTTTTCATGCTTCCGATTTATACTTTATTCTTCCTTCAAAATTGATTCATCAAAATTGATCATAAATTATTAGTCAGCACGCTCGTCAATATATTGCCAATTTTGTCGTCGTGACTGCATTTTTGTATGATTTACAGTAACAATATTACAGGCATCCCGTTACGTAACGAAAATCAATCTGTCAGACGCTGATGTTTCATTAAAAGTTATATTTTACCCCATGTAAAGAATGTACCACTATATCACTTGTAAAACTTGGCATTCCAACTAGATATACCGTTCTTCATTCTCAAGCGATATACACATCTAGTTAGAAATTATGGTTAACATCGCGAATTACGATTGTCGCGCGTACAATATCGTCGCACCGGACTAAATGCAGCGTGAGTTGTAAAACATTTCGACGTGCAGTATAGTATACAATGTGCTAATTTACAGAGTGTTACAATTACCATTGTCATTACACTGATTGTAACGGGACCGAGTTTAATCACAGTATATCGAAGCGACATTGTGAAACGCTTATGATACAACAAAGTCAATCTAATATTAGAATTATTATGTGAAGGGATGACGTGATAATTAATCATTGTGTGAGAAACGTAAGACTGAGTTTTGAATCACAATTAGTATTTCAATGCGCTACGACGACAAATTAGCTTTCCACTGCTCAAAGCCCATCACCTTTTCTTACGCGTATATTTCTTTGGGAGAAACATAGCTAGAAGAGGATGAAGCACGACAGACAGAAGTGTTTTATTCGTTCATTAGTCACATAGACCAGATTGAATTCCTCTCGAGTTTTCTTCCCTGGATACGATTCTAGAACGAACGTGGGTGGGAGCAAGCTGAGGTTACGAGAAGATCCTTCGTCTCCGAGGTTTTACGACTGGGAGGAACGTAGGGTGAAAGTCAATTTTTCCGAGGATTTTCATTAGTTAGGCTGAGCCGGTAAAATCGAAGGATGATGCAACTGTCGCAGACAGGAAGCGACAGTAATTGACGATCCTCGAATTGATCTTTATAATCATATTAAAATATATTACAATTCACCGAAATACACACATATATATATATATATATATATATATATATATATATTATTAATATACTACCTATAGAGATATANATATTAATTTAATTAATAAGTAGTACGAA
>NW_012130067.1:6041784-6051867 GCF_000143395.1 Atta cephalotes | reverse complement strand
TTATATNNATATAATATATATATACACAATACACACATATATATATATATATATATATATATATATATAGATACTTTAATAATATCCCATTTAGAGACAAGTTACAGATAATTTTTAATATAAATGTGACAAATTTTATCGATTGTATTCGAAAATTAAAAAAAAAATTTTTTTTAACATTAAATTTTATGCAGTCACATGAGGTGTTTTTACATGCCAGTGGCGAAAAGATATAAATTATAAAATATTATTTTGCTTGGATATTATTTAACATATTTTTTTCTTTTTTAATAATTATTCTGTAAAAACTTTTAACTTTTAACAATTTTATCGAAAACTCACAATAAAAAGGTATTATATATTAATTAAAATCTTTATATTTTTAGAAATACTATTATAATAAGTTTAATTTATTTCATTAATATTTATTTGGTTTCTATTTGCTTCTTTTTTTTGAAAATTGTGATTAAGTCCATATCCATGACATTCTCAAATATTAATAAATTGGAAAAATAATGTTAATAATGATTTTAATTGGGATGTAAAAATACCTTAATTGTAAAAAATCATTAGGTGAATACTTCCAAATTAAATTATTTCTAATCTACTACTTCCAAATTAAATTATTTCTAATTATTTCTTTCGCTAATAATTAGATACATAATTAGGTATAAAATGTTATCATTTTGTTATCGATAATTGTTATCTCGACTTTTAATTACTTGCCATTAACAATTTAGAAAATTCTGTAATTATACATTATCAGATATAACTAAATTTTACAATTTTTAAAAACTATTAAAATAAGTTTATTAATAGAGGAAAAGCTCCTATTATGAAATACCGAGTTCATTTTGAATAAATGCTAGAAGTCTATAGGCAGAATTAAAAAAAAATAATAGATCATTTTGAAGGAAATTTAATAAACTTTAAGATAACGTTATATGAAATTTAATTCAAATTTCATTTTTTTTGAAAATTAAAGAAATGTAAAAAGTGAGTAAATCGCAAAGTCAAAAAATTATGCTCCTAATATGAGACGTCCCGATGAGAAATCGATAGTAAAACACAAAATATATCAGTATTGAAATTAAAAAATTTTATTTAATGTTTCTAAAAACATTACAAACACAGCCAGTGTGCGCGAAAAATGATGCGATAGATCCAGAACTCGTTTTCAGGTAATTGAAATTAAGCATCGCAAATATAGGCACTCCACGTTCATTCCGGTTGTCTTTTTTATTATTGTACAATAACATTTATACTTTAGCAACGATTTTCACTATAACATAGGACCATGGGTTATTTCATATTAGGAATATTCTGGGTATCTAATATTACGATTTCCACGCCTTATAGTTTTACGATTATCAAATCTAACTTCTGTAATTAAACAATTCAACATATCCCATATTTTTATATTAGTACAACTTTACTCTAGCGTTACATGAAGAATTTATTGCCAAATATTTATTTTTTATTAAATAATAAACGAAGTTTAAATATTCATCTCAATGAAACTTGAAGACATCCAAATTCTAAAATCTTGTTTTATAATGATTACAGGCAATGATTTAACAATAAATTTTTCTATTAAAAGTTTTCAACTCAAGAGTAATAAATTCATGATGAAACCAATAGACAGCGTTTATTAGTTTAGCAGAAACGCCGCTATCTCATATTAGGCGTCTATCTCATAATATAGGGGGCTTTCCTCTAATATTCCGTATTCCCAGAATCAAATTATTAATTGGAATTATCTTCAGACGCGCGTTCAAAATTATTGAATAACACATTGAAAATTAGTTGAATTCTTTCGAATTTAATGAGATGATTCGGTTCCTAATCAAAGTCGTACTTTCAATACGCAATACCAAATGCGAGATATCGGAAAGCTATGGGATTAATTGACAAGCGAAGCTTGCCGCGTCTCCTTTATGCCGATACATTCCTGAATTCGAATTCTGAAATACTCGCGACACACACGTATACACTGTAAATCGACGAACGGTGCAACGGTGTCGCGACCGGGTTCCTGTCAGCCTCCCATATGATTTATTACCGGCACGAACAAGCTCCTCGTAATTTACGCACCCTATTCCCCGCGTCTCTTCGTCCTCCAGCCTTCGATGTTATTTCGCGAAACGTCCAAACATTCGCGCGGTCGTGTAACGTTGACGCGACGAAAGGAACAATTCGCCTCGCGTTCATGCCATCGTATATCCGTTCGAGTTCGGTGGTTTACGATAATTATTCCGCAAAGTTGATAATTATGACGTCTACTAGGAAACTGTCGTTCCTCGCAAATGATTAATAATATTAATTTTTACATGATTGTTGAGTTTGGCACTGTTGAGATCGATTAACCGTGAACAGGTATGATCTTTAATGAACTTAATGGATATTATGTTAACGTCGATGATTAAGCTTTCTTCATCAGCAATAACTATTATAATAATATTTATATTCGCCACATATATATCAATTATATTAATAATCAAATTTTACAATATTTCTGATACAATAGACACATATTTAGTTTTCAAAAATACTCTAACGGTGAAGAATATAACAATTCGAATTTAGTGAATTTTAGAAAACATTGGCACCGGATTTTAGTAAATAGAGTAGACTCCAAAAGTATACTCTCCTTTCCCTGATCGCCGAGGATAAGTATCTAATAACAAAAAATCAACGATGATAATATTTTGCAGCTTCTATTACGAGATCTAGGAAACCACTTTAGCTTTCGCAAACTTTTTTCAAATACTGTTTACCGGAATGCTACTCATACTTGGCAAATATACACTTGTAGAATTCGCGAAAGTAAACTTAGCCGCCAAAAGACATCGAATACCGTTATAAACCGTGATAAATTGTTCTTAATGTAGGTTAACGCTAGGGTGGAAGAATTATTTGCTGAATTTACGATGAGCTTGTTGCCAAAACCGCCGTCGTGAAGAAAGAAGAATCCACCCCTCGCCGAAAGAGGTATCCGCGACGATAATGGACCTGTACTATCGTGGTATGGGTAGACGAGTGCAATTGAAGTGGCTAATTTAGAAAAGAGGATTGCCCTCTGAACGTTGACGTTTGTAATCCTTAACGAAGGAACTAATACGTCGATGAACTTAGATTATAGAAGATTTTTTACCAGAAAAAGAGAATGATAGAAACAAGTAATAAAATAATAATCATTAATTGTTTTATCAAATAATTTTTGTATTATTATTTCTATCGACGTAATTACTGTTACTGTAGATAAATATTATTAAATAAAAAAAAAATTATGAAAAGTATAAATCCAATTTTAATCATTTCCTACAGAAATTATATCTAAGTTTATATCTCACACATTTATAAGGACAAATCATATTTGAGAATAGTCGTGAACATTTAAAATCTTACATTTATATATTATTTATAATATAATGTAACATAAAACACTTTGGAAAAGCTCCGTATATATAAATATAATTAATTCAAAACCTAATTAACGTAAAAATTTGAAGAAATCTCATCTCTAAAAAGCTTCAATAATGAAATAAGTCAAATTATCTTTAAATTTGTGTGCTTATGTTTGGATTTTTTTTTATACGCTTTTTTTCTTAAGATTTTTACAAGATAATAATGTTATATTTTTAGCGTTAATTTGATTATTATTCAATCTTAGAAACATCTTGTGCAGAATAACATAGATAGAAATAAAATAGAAGAAAAAGATGTATTATTACCATACGTGTGTATTACTATCATATATGAATACAATTATTCATATGATGTACCGTGACTCGCATTTGTTTAAGATATTAATGAGAAGTTAAGCTATACTATACATAGATATGCGCCTAATATACATTCCATGCGCGTTTACGTTGTATTCTCCTCAGTAACGAAATGCATATTGTTACGCCATGTCAGCTTTCTGAATTACTATTCATCTTTACTGATATAGGCAGCACGTAAATCTGTTCTTGCACTATATCAAGTACATCCTAGCGGAAACTCATTTGCTTCAGGGAGATCTATTTATAATGTTATGTAACAAGATTTAACAATTTTAATTTTTAACAATTTAATTTTACAGTTTTAATTTCTAGAAGTTACTTATAGAAACATTCCCATCATAAAATAATTAGTCAAAATTTTTTTATTCGAATTATGTAATATAAAGTTTCTCTTATTTAAAGTTGTAATAACTATATATTTTTTAGTTCAGCTATTTTTGTAGAGATTATCGCATCGTCATAATTTCTGCATAAATCCCAAGAATCTAGCTTTCGCGGCTTACGTAATTTAGTTTGACAATGAAATGGGTATGACTATTCACCAACGCGTCTCTCATTAAACAATCCGAGTTGGCTTCTCGTGAAATTAATTTCCAGAGCAAGATTCATCACGGCCGAGTTTAATTCATCTTTTTTTGCATGCATTTGTGCCGATCACTTGCTAATTTATGCGAAATGACGAAAGTGGATCTGATCAGTGACACAGCGAGAACACCGATAAAGATCGGGCAAAGACAATCTTCAGTGTAAGGCCCATCTTTAAATTTGGAAGTGAATCCTATTTGAGTACGATCCCTTCAATCCGCGTTAGAAACGGATTATGGAGATAATTTCGCCGAGTCGTTCCTAATCAGCTTCCATTTACCACGACCTGATGAGAAATTCGCTGAATCTTTGACTTTCATGTGTCGGAAGATAGAGATCGTAAACTCTAGACGAAAATTATCATCCTTCAAGAAATTTTCACGTGAACTTTCTGCTCGCTATAATTATACTGAAATTGTTAATGAAATAATACCAATTACGAATAAAAACAACACATTAGAAGAATATAATCGGTTATATACAAAAGTACATTGTTCAACAATTCATTAACCGATATTCATAGACAGTCTTGGAATGTCACAAATCATATAGAATCGTTTTAACATTTTAGAGACATTATTTAAAATGATCCTAAAATAAGGGGATTACGAAATACAAGAATACCAGCCAATAAGTCATTGAATAATGTACAATTAGTATGCATGTATAAATTGTATATATCATAAATCATGGTAATTCAGCAAACAACTGACATCATTTACCATCATTTTGACGTCAAATACGTTATTTTAACGTCAAAATATAAATAACTTGTAAACAGCTTGTTTGCTAAAAAGTTATTCTATTAAATGTCAAATTGTCGACTTCTCATTTTATATAATCATAGAAAATAAGTACTTAATAAAATGAATGAAGCCTCTCAAACTTCCTTGCATAGCTTGTATACACGCTTGAGCAGTTTCCGTTCGCAACATCATAAACATCGTATCGCGCGGAAACCATTACTGTGAGCAACTCGATTTTCCATAAGGTCGATATCGCTCGTTCACGGTAGAGGCCCAAGCTGATCGATATTAATCGCATTCCGTCAGTGGTGACGGGTTCCTCTGATTGACGACGACAATTAATGCGGGTCGTCGGGTTATGCCTCAGATAAACCTGCCGATCCTCCGTGTGTAATGTGTGTATGTACGTGTACGTACGATCTTGCAGAGCGTATGGACCGTATTTACGTTTGCCAATTTACATCACGCCGGAGGCGTGAGTGCACGCGGAACTCCTCGCTACTTCATGCGCCATCACAGGCAGTGCAGGCACGCGTGTGCGAACACCTCCCTAAGTCGAATACGTCCAGTTGGACGAGCTGCGAACGGAATTTCCATTTCTGGTACCGTCGTTATCGCGAATCAGTCGCACAAATCGGCCACTCGCAGTTGTACGCTGCGTCTCTCATGGCGTATGGAATCGGTTGGATGAAGAATAGATGTGAATAATTCATCGAGTTCCGACCACACTTTCGGCCATCCGCGTAGGATAACTATTCTGTCCCTCGTTCCTCTTTTGTGTTCTTTTTGTTTTCACTTCTTTACTTTTGGAATTCATAGTTCGTTAGCGCTGGGCCAAACAGAATGCAGACGCGGCTGGCATGCATTCGTCGTTAATCGTGAATGCGCGGTAGCCGCCGTCGAGAAGAATTGCAACGCTGTTACGACGCTGCGGCAATCAGATTTAACGACGCCAGTAGCTTGACGAAGTGAAATTGACCTTTTCATAAGTTTCATAACTGGATCAATTCTTGTTCGATCGTTGAATAATGCGATGTTTGCCGGTACTCTTTGCGAAGAATGTCGATTAGCTGTCAAATTATTTTAATGACAAACGATAGACATTTAAAGAAAGATTTTAAATAAAGTAGAGCACGATAATTAATGCAGTCAGACATACATTTCTTAACGATAAAAATGCTTATTTTCATACTATTGATGCATTTTTTAATATTTTTATTTAGTAATTATCAAAAAGTTATTATAATTCAAATTGTAAATTTTTTCATGTATTATTATTTTATCTGTATAAATGATTGTATAATCATAATTTTTTTCTTGCTATCTTTTCATAACTGAATTAATTCTTGTCGAATAATACGGCCTTTAGTCGAAGAAGTTACTCTGTGCAAGGAATGTCGATTAGCTGTCAAATTATTTTAATAACAAATGACAGACATTTCAAAAATGATTTTAAATAAAGTAGAACACGATAATTAATGCAATCAGATACATACATTCTTTAACGATAAAAATGCTTATTACTATACTATTGATGCATTTTTTAATATTTTTATTTAGTAATTATCAAAAAGTTATTATAATTCAAATTGTAAATTTTTTCGTGTGTTATCATTTATCTACATAAAATGATTGTATAATTGTAATCTTTTCTTGTTGTCCTTTTTATAATATGAATTAATTCTTATTCGATTGTCGAATAATACGGCTTTTTAGCCGAAGAAGTTACTGAGCAAGAAATGTCGATTAGCTGTTCAAATTATTTTAGTAACAGATGATGGACTGTCATTTAAAATAAGACTTAAATAAAGATAAGCACGATAATTAATACAGTCAAGTATTGTTAACTATAAATTTGTTAACTATAAAAACGGTTATTATAACTTATCGTTTTTTGAAAATAATATTTTTATTTATAATAATCATCGAGAAGTTATTATAATTCAAATTGTATCGTAACTTTTTCTTGCGGTTTGTATGTAACAATCAACATTATATTATAGCATTATAGTATTACATTATAGTAGACAATATGTTATAGTAGACAATAAATAGTGTATTAATTTTATTAATAATTCTGATTAATGAGAACAAGAATCTTTTATGCATATTAACGTCCGTTAAAAGAATAGTCTCATATGATTGCGGATCAATGTTAAAACGTCATTAACCATTAATGATCTAGATAATTAAGCTGAAGTAAATTATAGTAAATTTGTGTGTATTTGAATGAGACTACATTGCGTAGTTAGCATAGGGAAGTCTAATGCTTTCCATAAGGACAGCTTCATATTTCACGCACATGCATATAAATTATTTTAATGACTCATTTTAATCACCCATCTCTCAAAAATTTTTACCGTAGTTTACTTTATGTGATGCTGTAAAAATGATTTGAAGTAATATTAATAATGACAAATTTTTTTATAACTACATATAGAGGAGGACGTGTTTATGTATAATTTTCGTATTCTATCAAAAATATTTCATTCTTGCGTTAAAAATTATTGTGTTAGAAACAAAATTGCAAATAATTTAATTTCATATACGATATACGCAGCGTAATTATATACATTAACAAATTATATTAATATTCATAATTATTAATATTCACAATTAATATTAACTACATTTTTTTATACTGGAGTCCTACAAATGTAATTTAAATAGATAAAGAAAAAATAACTTAACTATAACTATAGAATTAATCATAGAATTAATCATTATCCATAATTATCTTTAAATTATTTAAAGTATCTTTTTGATATTAAAATGTCTTCTAAATAAATTTAAATATAAAGATAAAATTGCGTAAATTTCTTATTGATAAGCGACGATATCGAAGTAAGAAATAGACATCTCGTAATTGGAGGTTGTATAATTGAAAGTCATTAAAACTTTATACGGTAAAGTAATTCGCCAAGTATTACCAATTATCGATACGAATCGTTTAGCCGACATGGTTGCAATCGCTACAAGAGCGTACGAAACACGAAAGTTCGTCAAAAAGCAATTCGTTACACATCGAATTATCTTTTCCAATGCACGTAGCTATTGGCGTGGTTTGGTGCTATATACGGAACAGCTGGCGCAACCAGATACGCCGGCAAAACATTTTCACCTCGCTGAATTGTCAACGACATTGCGCGCCGCGGCTTAATCCACGTTCAGCTTTTTCCATCCGTTTCGTTTGCCCGTACGGCAGACGTATCGATTATGTTCGCCGTTTCAAAGTGGCTTCGTTTGCCGCAATCGCGAGACCGCGTGTTTTTCTCCCCAACCTAGGCGGTTCGCTATAACTGGCTTTTTTTAATGACAGTTCCGCTGAGTCGATGGCATGGTATATCGTCACGAGTCTCGTTAACAAATTCAATGATGGCGCCTATGGTTAGCGTCATCGATCCCAAAATCTCGTTATGTTTCTCGATATGATATCACTGAATGCGAAAAAGGCAACCACATCGCTGCGAGGTAAAATATTGTGCGGTTCTGCACGGTATATTTCATACAGATAACATCGGCTTTCGTTAACCCTTTTTTTTTAGAGGTCGACGGCACGTTCAACTTTGATCCTTGAAAGTCAGATGAAATATAACGAACTTCATCGGCTCGTATTCTCTTTTCGCGGGAGGGAACGCGTTTATTGATATCAAATATCAAGTTGTCAGTTTCGCTTTGTTCGATGCTTACTTAGTAGTGCTACACATAAATAAATAGTCTGTATTGATTTTCTTAAAAATCATTTCATTTAGAATTTCTTTTAACTCCCCTACCCTCCCCTGCCCGCCCTCTTAAAGAATTAGAAGAAACATTATTTTCTTTTATAAGTACACGATAGCATAGATAATTTTTAATTATACATATTGTAATCACTCTTTTCTATAAATAATTTCTCATCGCTAGCAAAACTATATATAATAAAATGGTTTACATTGAGATTGACGGTTTTATATATAACGAAATCGATAAGTTGGACGTTGCTGCCTGATCGGCGATCTCGGTGAAAAATCGAATGCACAAAAATCCAACTACAATCGGCCGTTATCGAGCTCTTGCACGTTAGCTCTTTGGACGGCTGATTTTAATCCGTTAAATGCCATTTCCTTGTACACGTCAGCTGCGAACCGATGAGCTTCGGAGGCATCGAATGTCCGGTGCTTCGCCAGCCATTTACCGCCGGGAGGTAGAGCTCGCTGCTCTCGAGTGCTCTCTTATTCTGTGCCGATTGCATCGAATTCGCGTTTGTGTGCGCTTATACGCAGTATGTCGTTCGTGTCTGCACTAAAGTGCCAAAGCCCAAACGCCGCGAGTGCATTCGGTCGGATACGAGCAGCGAAGATGAAGGAAAAATTGGAATTGCGAAAATTTGGTTCGACCAGTTGAAAATATGCGTATCGCAAAATCATGGCTGAGTGAGTGGAATTTTCTATAACCTATGTTTTGAGATATGTTCATTATACGCTCTTGTAAATATAATATTTCATATTCACATTTCATCTCATTTTAAATGACTTATCATAAATGCTCGTCCATGTATGAATATATGATAAGAGTTTTAATTAAAATTTGTCTATAAAACGTGATACATTTGCAAATGACGTTATAGCGAGTTTATATCGAGCGAGTCTTCGATGCCTCGTAGAGTTATGAGAAAAGAATAAAACTGCATTCATTCGCTCATAACTCACACGGTGTACATCGCCAAGTATCCCATTCTCGCTGCGTACATGCACGTCAGATGACAATCCCAGGATGGAATGCGACAGGATAATATTTCGTAGTTTATCCACCGATGGACTCACGCTGGTTGGAAAAGCTCCGAAAGTCGTTCATTACGTTTGCGCGGACTGTTTGGACTATCCGCGAGATATTGCGTCACACCGGCAAAAAGAGAGGTAGAGAGATAACTAGAGAAAGGGAGAGAGAGAAAGAGAGAGAGAGAGAGAGAGAGAGAGGAGGAGGGG
>NW_012130067.1:6035047-6038787 GCF_000143395.1 Atta cephalotes | reverse complement strand
TCCCTCCCTTCCTCTCTCCCTTCCTCCCCCCTCTCTTTCACTCGTTTTTTTCTCCCCTTCCCTGGCTGTTCCGTGAAAGATTAATGTGAATTTTATTATTACGACTCTTATATGTACGACATTAACTCAGAAAAGATCACCTTCCATAACATTTCCATCGTTATTATCGAATTCGTCGGGTGTCAGAATTATAAAACTTTCATAATGTCGCAAAGTTACAAAAATTCTGTAACTTCCGAAATACTATATATTTTTTATATAGGCATTCATCATCATCACGAATGAAACTGTTTATTTGTCATTGTAATTACAGATAGTACATACAAAGAGTCGTAATATTTATTATAATTAAAAGCGCACTTATTACAGAAAGTGATATGAATATAAAAAAGAAAAAAGTACGTTATTTATGTACTAAAGTAAGTATACTAAAGTAAGTATACTAAAGTAAGTATACTAAAGTAAGTTATTTATTTAGTGCATCATTTGATGTGCATGCTTGATTGTACGATAAATTTAAATGAATGCAAGAAATCATAATTATAAAGAAATAAAAATATACGCGCTGCTAAAAAGTAATTTCTTAATATTAAATATGGATTCACATCAAGATTTAAAATTCGATATTCGTTGCTATGATAGATTTTCTCTTCTGTTTCAAATAATCTTATGAATTTTCGATTCATTAAAGTGAAATCACACGGTGCGAAATAGGACTGCGGAATAAAGAATGTGTCATTAGAAACAACCAATCAACGCTATACCGCACTTTTCCATCACACAAGTTTTACTATGTTCACATGGCACGTCAAAGATGCATCCAGGATGAATATAATTTAACCACTATTAATTTTATATATTAATAATTTGCTTATTAAAATAAAATATAATTTAAAATTCAAATTATAAAAATAATGATCACTGTTGTAGTATTTAATAATTTACAATTAATATTTACAATTTCATAACAATTTTTTGAAATTGCTTTAACATATTTATTATCATTTTTCCGCATCATGTGAATAGGATACGCTGAAATCGCATGTAATGCGCTATTGTTTTTTTATCTTAATATATTTACGCTCTTAGATTTTGTCATTTCTCAGATTTTGTCATTTGTTCATTGCTTCATTCATCTCAATATTATGTAATTCCATTATGTCAATTAGTAAATTATTTTAATCTCTTAAAATACCATATGACGATTTATTACAAGAACACAATTTAGAACTTTACGGTTTAGAACACAATGACACTCTATTCCGCAGTCCTATTCCGCACCATGTGATTTCATCCTAAGACAGATTAAAATCATTGTTTAGTTTGAGCTAGAGATTCTTAAGTAAGAATATAATCAAACGTATTCAGGATGCTTAATTGTACTCTCTAAAATTTTTAGAGTAATGCCTAAATTCTAAGAGCAGAATCGTAAGACTCGCAACATATTCCTGTAAGAATTTTTAAGTGTTTATACATCTTTATGCAATACTTTTATAGACAGCTTCTTACTAGCCATAAAATTTATAAGAAATCGTAGATATTTACGAATAATTATACGGCTTACGATACATACACATAAAATTAGAATAATAGTAGTCATAATAGTAGTCATAAATTCTTACAAATTTTACGAGAACACGTTAGTCTTATGATTCTGCTTAGAATTGCCCATAAATCTCACTCTGAAGAATACAATCTCACTCTTAAAAATTGAAAACTAAGCCATTCATTTTCAAGACTGACTCAATTTTCACTTTTTATATTGAGATTCTACTTATTCACAAAGAATTTAGAAAGTAAGATAGAATGAGAGATAGAAATTAGATAGATAGTGAGATAAGATACATGTTCCAGCAAAATAACTTGTAACGGATTTAAGAGAGATGAGGGCGCGATGAAAGAGAGGGAGGGAGTAGTACGAGGCAATTAGAGTGCAGAAATATTTGAAATGTTTTAGACTTTTGACAAATCCCCCGCCCCCCCTCCTTCTTCCCTGGAAGCAACCAGAGCTGATCCTGCAAAGCGAAGAGACATAAACAAAAAATAAAAATACCAATCTGTTTCCTTCCTTATTACATAACTCTGACGAATAGCAAGAGAGTCCGGTCCGACAAGGTGATCTTATCATCAGCTGCAGAATTTGTAGTGAGACCCCTTTCACAACGAAGAGATGAAATTGACCGAAGAATCCAGGCTCACATTTTAGGGAATGAGGCGAAAATAGTCGAGCAAGCTATCAGCGGCTTTTGGACCGATTACATCATCACTTTAAGCGCCCATGAGAGGCATCAGTAGTTGCTTAGTTTTGAGACGTGGCCCTGTTTCTTTCTCTTTCTTTCTCCGATGATTCGTAAATTATATATTCTCTAATTAAAAAAATTTGCAGCATTATATAAACATGTTGAAAACATATTTTCGTATGTATTCAACGTAGCAATACTAGCAAGACGTTTCTCGATCATTAAACATGCAGATTTTTTATTATATATAATAATAATTTATATAACTTTATTTCTATTTGGCCTTGTCTTTATCGGTCACTATTCCTATTTCATGTCCAATTCGATACGATACATATCCGGCAAAATATCGCATTTAAAAAATATTAATTAATGACATTCTCGTTTCAATACACCTGAATATGATAAAATATTCTTGATAAGTGATGTGTAGATCATACATTTTTAAACGTTTTAAAAGAGGAAAGTACAAGATATAAGATTTAAAGTTATTGATGTACATAGAAATATGAAAGTGATAATTTTAAGAATTGTATTCAAGAACAGTATAAACTTGTTATTATCGACAAAGAGCATACCTTTATAAAATAAGTTTTTATCTTAGAGCTATTATTTTAATGTTTTATCAAGTCGATTTTTTAACCAAAAAAACTAAGGACATTTATTTTCGTAACTTTCTTATTCAAGATATTGTATACTTTATCATTTTATCTCTTTCTCTTTGTAAGATATATAGCATATTAAATATATATCATATTAGGTGTGGGAAAAAGTTCGTGGCGTTTTTTAATGCCATCTAACAGGAAAAACGCCACGAACTGTTTCCCATATCTAATATTAATAATTTTAAAGTCAATCTATCGAAAAAATACATGAAAAAATATATGATGAATTTGGTTAACATAATGTATTGTAATTAATTTCATACAAACTACTATCATTTTACAATTTTATTAAAGACTTGAATTTTTTCAGTTATAATTATCTTTAATTAATATGCTTTTGCTGGAATTGCGATAGTAAACTTTATTATAAACTATTGTTCCATATTGCAGCAATAAGAAACAATCAGATTTCACTTTCTTGTGATTGAAAGAAAAACAAGATTTGGTCCGTGTGATCAGATAGAGAAATAGGCACGTTGAAAATTGAAAATGTCGAAGAATGAAAGACCTGAATCTCCACAGTTTCGGTTCATCTATTCAGCGAGTTTTTGCAATCTGTCACGGTCCATCGAATGTATACGCGGAATGTATATCGTTGGTTTCAAGCGAATTTCACTTTTCACCCAAACATTGATTATAACGCAGTCACGATAGACAGTAGCGATAGAAAATATTCTTTTTGTTAATTATTATAATGTAGACTTCAATATCGTACATACGAACATTTATTGACATAAGCAAAGTCGTTGTATTTAAAAAGTTTTATATATATATTTTATATATATATATATATATATATAAGATGTAGTAAAAAGAAATCCATTATTTTGCATAG
>NW_012130067.1:6029840-6032929 GCF_000143395.1 Atta cephalotes | reverse complement strand
TGTAGTAAAAAGAAATCCATTATTTTTGCATGAAATTGAATGGAAAAATAATGGATTTCTTTTTACTACATTTAATATATGAAAATTATTTCTGTAATTTAGCATTTTATTTCTTCAAAATTAAATTGTAATCACGACAATAATTAGAAGTCAGATGCGGATATCGGTGCGCAAAGAAATTATACATGTAATTAATTAAATAACATAAAAAATCTAAATATTAAAGTATACTAAAGTACACTAACATGTTTCGGCTTTAGCTTTGAGCCCTCTTTAGATCATATAATAAATAAACGCATTAAAATGTGATCAAATAAGTGTAGGTATGGCGTTTCTATACATTATCAATGTATCGTTTGCAAACGGTTAGCTGACCGAAATGAAAAAGATCTCAAAAATAAGTCAAAATATTAAAAGGATACTGAGTAGAATAAAAATAAGTTAACCTCGTTAAAGCTGGTTATCAATCATTATGATTATGAGGTCAATTAATAAATGAAATAAGTGAAATTTTTTTAAAACTATTAGTAAAAAAATTAAAGATGTATAAATTTTTATTGTGACTACTGTGAAAGTTTGATACTGACTGATATACTTCAACATATAATACATGATCTTAGCGCTGCAAAGTCATATCTTGTTTATTGTCGGTATGTAGCCTTAATTTATAGACAGATACGAAGGGATTTCACAAAGCATATTACGGAAAAAATGGATTTGCTGATTTAGCAAAGCTATAGCTTGCTACACGAATTTAATATCTATAACTAAAAAAATTTGGTGGTTCAACAAAGAAATTATGTCTGTAAGCAATCATTAGTATGCTCATATAACAAACTATATTAACAATAATATTAATTCATCTTTGAGTTAATATTATCATTGTTATTGCAACAAATTAGTTCAGTTGAAATAACTAATTTAATATGTTTGCATACGATTCTGCGCTGTATAATATTGTTTTTTCCATTGTTGGAAGGTAGCACATGTGTGTTGATATGTGTTCTTATACTTGATCGAGTTTTCGTGCATTTATTAGCAGATATTACAAGTAAATATGATATATTGTTTGTCTTGTAGCTGAAAGTAGCGTAATTGCAAAAAAGAAGCTTTATGTTGAAGCAAGTATAAATGCGTATTCAAGATGGCCTATTATAAACATACGAAAGGAAGTGATGCCGATAGGCGATCACTACGCACATTACAAGTTCATCCTTTGTAAGTTTATCCAACTTCAATGCGTCCTGTGTTTTATGTCCAGAGCCTATATAATCTATAATTAAATTTCTTACCTTGCGACCGCATTCTGTGTATTACTCAGTGAGAAATGATAATGGAATCGACATCGATTTGATGTCGATTCATCATCGAAATCATCAAATCGACATCGAATTGGCGTCAATTCGACATTGATTTCATTGTCATTTCTCATTGGATATGAAGATCCAGCTTAATACGGTTAAAAAACAATTCAAATAAAAATTGTATAATACGTTTATTCAATAATTCAAGAATTGCATTCTTTTTTGTATTAAAATAAAAACCATGTATTTATCAGAATTTGTTATATTAGTTAACTTGAATTGTTAAAGCAACTAATTCTTTGCTATAATGAAGAATGCTAATGTAATAAGTTCTTCATTAGCAAAAGCGTATGCGCTATCTTAATTAGCATGTTTTGTTACAAATGTTGTTTATAATAAATTCATTTTTTCAGAACGTTATCTTTGCTGTATTAACAAATTTGCTATGCTATTAGAAACGAATTTGATTACAATCTTTAATTCAACTACACAACTTTGCTATTTTACATAGAAAACTACTTTAACATAGAAAACTGGCTATTCCTATATTATGGCTTATGTAGATTTACTAAATCAGTGAAATTTTTTTAACTGTTTTAGCAAATCTTTTTTTTCCATGTACCAATAATAAACAAGATATGATTTTGCACCGCTAAGATCATGTATTATATGTTGAAGTATATTAATTAGTTTCAGATTTTCATAGCAGTCACGATAAAAATACGTCTTTAATCATTAATTTTTTGATTAATAGTTTTAAAAAATTTATTAATTGACCTTATAATCATAGTCACTGATATAACCAACTTGACGTGCATCTTATTTATATCATGCGATATATGAATATAAGATTATAACGGTGAGTTTTTCAATGGAGTAATGAATTTGCTTGCTGATCTTTTCCTAAAAGATTATATTTTAATAGATCATCGTAGAATTTCTCTAACAACTGATCATTCAACCACTTGCGAGCAATTTTGTTTTCATCCTCTATCCATGGTGTCATATCTGACTCACATAAGATACAGATATATTTCATATGATTATTTCACTATGTTTGTTATTCCATTAATGACCTAATTTTGATTTATTTAAAATACATTTGACTTTTTCACTGAGTTTTTGTTCATTGCGGATTTAGAATTTGATGATGACATATTATGATGTCGAAATGTTATGTAATGTAATGTAATGTAAAGTATTTTTATTAAATTTAAATTTATATTTCATATAATAATTTCATTAATTTATTAGAATGTAAAAACTTTAAATAATTATTACAGATAAATTTAGATTTATTACAGAAATTTATTACAAATATTTAAATTTGACTCTAATTTATCCTTTTATTTTCTTGATATTTTTATTAAAATAAATTAACTCACCAATATACAATCATGTAAACATACGCAACTTGCAAATACATTAAAAAATATAATCAGATAAATATAAATAAAAAATTAGTCATTATTTAAAAATACAATATAGAACCAAATAATAGAATCCAGAACAGATTAAAAATGTATAAAAATAAAATATGCACTATCAAGACGATAAGATTATTATACATAAAGATTATTTATAATATATATAATATAAATATGTTTTATTATAAACAAGCTTTAACTTTGCCACACTAAAAATATTTTCGCTGTCATTCATTGTATCTTGTCTTACTATAACCATGTCTTGACAATATTTACTTTTAAAACATTTTTTAAATACTTATAAAATCCATATATATATATATATATATATATATATATATATATATATATATATATA
>NW_012130067.1:6017147-6029304 GCF_000143395.1 Atta cephalotes | reverse complement strand
TATATATCCACATTAAATTGTCAAAGAAAAAAGAAAATATTTTTTTAATCAGCCTCTCAGCTCAAAAGCTTCCATTTCATGCAAAAGAACAGCCCTAAATTTTTATTAAAAAATATTTAGAGGTCACTAATGAACGATTTTTAAATCGAAGTTTTGATTTTTCTTAATACATGTTTGATTTGATACAAAAATGGTTTAAATCAGATTTTTAATGTACTGTATGTTTTTTTGGTTTCTGAACATGATGCAATAATTCATTTAACTCTACGATATACGCCTTAAAAAATAGCCCGATTAATGTGAAAAAAATAAACAAATTTCAAGCTTAAAGTCGATTTTAGCAAAGTTCCAAGCATTCAAATGGGTCATTACTCCCCTTAAATTATATCTATCCAGAACAAGAGGAATTCCAGTTGGAATTTTTCCGAAATCTCCTACATGGCCTTTAAAAGTTGCATTTAACTGAATTATAAAACGTTTTTAATGAAAGAAAAAATTTTTTTTACAAGTTTTAAAAAGTATATCGCTTTGTGATTTTGATATCCTTAAATCAAATGCCTCAATTTGATAATAAAAAACTCTTTATTAGAAAATGAAATGAATACATAATAAAAAAATATACATAATATGAAGTTTATTTCAATTAATTAAATCATGTTTCTTTGTATAATATAAGTATTTCATTTTCTTAAAATTGTGTGTTGTACATATATATATTGTCTTATGTTGGGATTGTTTAAAATATTAAATAATTTAAAAAATTAAATATTATAAAAAAATTATTTAAGAATTAATACTGTCAATCTTAATTTAATCGATAAAAGTAATAACAAATAGAAAGTAAGCAAGCGTTGTACCTTTAATCAGTAATTGATAGTGTACCTTTGATCAATCAATACAATGTCGGATAATCATTTAATTTAGCAATCTTACCTTTGAGCTATCTTATCTTCAATTAATAAAATTATGCTCATTATGTATGCAAAATTTTGAATGAAATAAACAAAGGATTATTTTTGCCAGATGCAATCGTTTCGTGTAAAAACGAGAATTGCATCTTTGTACGGTAAAGTTTATTTTTATACATTTTATATGTAAAGTTATATGGTGTAAAAAGACATTAAAAATATAAAAATATAAATAAAATTAAACTTTTGTTGAATACCTTATTTTTATACATATATATGCATTTTATACATTGGTTAAAGATAAGAAAGACAATAATCCTTGGTCAGAGATCTGACCAACATGGGCGTTGTACCTTTGATTAAAATTCAATTTTTTTCTAATGTTATAAAAGATATACAAAAGATAACAATTTAAATTCATAAAGAATATATGTTAGTGTCAACACTTCAAAGAATATTTTAGAATTTTTTTGACATTTTTTAGACATCAAAATACAACTTGCACAAGAAAAAAATATCAAAATTGGTCAGACACATCATCTTCTGCTATACATATACGTATATACATACATAAATAAATACATATATATAGAATGAGACAATAACTTTGTTCATCTTGAATATCTCCACTATTTTTAGAGATATGAAAATATTGTAATTACAAAAAAGTTGCATGGTAAAAAGGATTATAATATTGGGTTGTCCGGAAAATTCGTGTCGACTAATCTATATAATTTAATAAATGTATACTAAAATTTAAATTTTCTGCGTTTCAATTTTTCTTCAACATCGGCACGAACTTTCCGGACAATCCAATATATGCTGAGAATAATTTTTTTAGAAGCGCTTCGAAGATTTCAAGGTCACCTTCATTTTTTAAAATAGCATGTTGTACTTTTTTAACCTTAGTAGAATAGCGGTTGTTTAGACAATTTTAACGACCTATAATAAAAGGCCATTTGCCATTAAATAAAGAAGTAAATTTAATTCTTATACAAGAAGTGATGTCCGTTTATAATAATGCAACATTGCAATCATTCATTAAATTCCTGAAGCGTGTACACTTCTTAACATTTCCGAATTGATTGTCACACATGCATACAATAATTCGTTGCTTTATATTTTCCGGTATGGTTGGCACTTCTTGGTATACATATTTTATACAATATTTTTTAATGTTCTTCAAGAAAGTCGAGCGGTGTTATGTCGGTTGAACGAGCTGGCAAATCGGCTCACCATCTTCTATCTGTCGATTTAGGAAGATCTTATTGAGTGTAGCTTTTACTCTACATCCATAATGTGCGAGGCATCCATCGTGCTGATATATCATTATTCAATAAATAAATATTCAATTATATATTTTCTAATAAAATTTAGAAATCGTTGCGTATAAAGTTATCATATTTTATGCTATTAATTACTTAATAGCATTATTCCGTTAATGAAATACGATTCGATTAATTTGTCGCCTATGATACCGCACCGCATATGTTTATTGACCATTATCATTGATCATCAACTTCTTTTAATCAGAGCGGATATTCATCCGATCAGTAATGCATATTATACAAGTTTACAAGATTAGTAAAGCTTCATAAATAGTTGCTTCATCGATCAATAATATTAAAACAAAAATTATTGTTAATGAACATTTGAAGTTGCATTCATTAATGTTGCATTTAGAATGTAACACGATTTTCAAAATCCGTACCGTGTAAATCTTGGTGAAGGTTAATACCATACGGATGGAATTATGTTAAGCAAGAATTCATAATATCCTTCTTTTATTATTAATGCCTGACTCGTTCTATCTATCTTGAACTAATCTGAGGATTAACATTCACTATTGCAAGTATATTGATTTCATAGTTTTCATGACACATTCTTTTTCGATGTTCAGATTATCGCATAATAAAGCTTTCGATTTCTCTTAATTTTTTACAAATTCGTTAAAACATACGATGTGAAGAGGGATGCATCCGATCTGAATATCGTTCAATATACAATGCTTGCACCCTTATTGAATTTTATTGAACTTCTCATAGATGAGGAGCATATCTACTTGTTTAACAAATAAAAATTTCATTTTCACATTAATTTGTTACCAAAATTACAGGAGAGTTAAATTAGGGAAGACTGAGGTCAGTTGACTATAGGGATAAGTAGAATAATCAAGATTACATTAAAAACAAAACGTGTGAGACACGCTTAAATGTATCTGAGCAGCGACTACCGTTAAGCCTGCTGTAACATCTTGTTGCGAACACATCTTTGATAGAAGTTATGCCACAATTTTAAAAAATCATACACCTAAGTAAATATTTTTATTCTTAAAGTTTGACAATCGTATATGATTGTCTGAGATATTTGATTTCTACTTAGATAATAAGTGTAGTTCTAACTTAATAAAGTCTAACAGATTATTTTTGTTTATGTATCTTTGTATCTTTGTATATTATTAATGTTTTTCAAAAATAAACGGATGAAGGGGAGATAGTAGACTAACACAGCATGGAATTGCATGACTCATTTAGTGACTGTTACAATACTCAAAATTTTATTCCTTTAAAGAGATTTTCCTCAATGGTAAATGTTATAAATTTAGTTTCCTCATGTCCAATCTCAAAAACTAGGCTCATTCGATGTGTTTTTTGCACGAAATGGACCAATTTTATAAAAAGAAGCATTGTTTTACCTACAAAGCGAATATGTTTAAAATATATTTTTATAAAAGTTTTATTAATATGTAGCCAAGGATGTAGCTTAAAATATATTAATCTTTATTTTAATTTTAATCGAATTACCCCGGTCCCGGGACTTGAATTAGATGGAATGCATTAGAAAAGTGCATTTTTTTTCATATTAATTATTAATTTCCCCTTATTATTAAAATATTATTAAGTAGTCAAATGTATGTAATAACTGGTGTCGAATTCATTTTTTCTCTTAATTTCGTCTATAAAAATTCGAAACTGAAAAATCTATTAGCCCCTACATGGAGGAACATTTCTTCTGAAAGATCTACTGATATTAAATTTAGAATAATTAGTTTTAGCTTAAAGTTTCACAAATCTCTTTAGACTTATAGAATTTATAGTAAGAAATGTAAAAATTTACATTTACATTTTTTACTGTAACATAGCAAATATAAGGATATTGTCCTCATTAGAAACTGCCGGCCATACCGGAAAATATGAAGCAACGAATTATTGCAGCATGTGCAACAATCCGAAAATGTTAAGAAGTGCTTCAGGAATTTAATGATTGCAGTGTTGCATTGATATAAACGAACATTACTTCGAGCACTTCTTGTGACGTAAGAATCAATGTTTTACTTCTTTATTTAATGACAAATAATCTATTATTATCGTTGAAATCGTCTAAACACCCGCTATTACAATAAGGTTAAAAAAGTACAGCATGCTATTAAAAAAAATGGAGGTGATCTTGAAATCTCTGAAGCATCTCCACCTAGAAAAATTATTACCAGCATATATTATGGTCCTCTTGATACCGTATAGTTTTTGTAACTACAATATTTTCATATCTTTAAAAATAGCAGAGATATTCAAGATGAACAAAGTTATTGCCTCATCCTGTTTACAATAAAGCATGTAGAAAGCTATACAAATTTTACTTAAAACCGTCGAAACAATAAAACATCTTTTCCTATGTTTTATTGTTTCGACAGTAATTACTTATGCATATGTGCATGGATAGAATATATACGGAATCGTTTATAATTAATTCTCCGGTTTAATTTTCTGATTCAATCTTCCCTGCTCCATAATTCTGACGAATAGCAAGAGAGTCCGACAAAGTGATCCTTTGTATCTCAGCCTCAGCTATAGAATCTGTGACTCCTTTCACAAGAGAGAAGTGAAATTAGCTGGAGAATTAGCAATCACATTTCTGTAAAAAATAAGACGAAAATAGTTGAGAAAGTTATGAGCAGCCTTTAGCGATTGATTACTCATTACTTCGAACGCTTACGAGAGACATCAGTAACTTCTTTCAATCAAGGATACGTTCTCCGTTTTTTTTTCTTTTTTTCTCTTATCGCTCATCGATTATTGTTCAATTAAAAAAAATTGCGGTATTATATATGTATATTCAATACTTTTGTATATATTCAATATAATAGTATTGTCAAGATATCTCTCATCTCACACATGCAAATTTGTTATTATATTATAGTTATAATTCGAGTACTCTTTATTTCTTTTTTACTCTATTTTTATTGTACTCTATTTCTGCTTTATATCCATATATCCTCGATTCGATATATGATGGCAATTCAAAATATCATATTTAAAAAAATATTAGTTAATGATATTCTCGTTCTAATGCATTTGAATACGATAAATATTCTAATATTATTGACATGTGACGTGTAGCTCATACATTTTTAAACGATTTAGAAGAGGGGAGTACGATAAGATTGATTCGAAATTAAAATAATCTATGTAGAAATTTGAAAGCGACGATAATTTAAAAAATTATATTTAAGAAACAGTATTGACTTGTTGTTGTCTCGGTACTGATCAACGAATTTATTACAAAGAGTGTACTTTTTTTTGTAAATAAGTTTATCTTAAAGTTTATCTTAAAACTATTAATTTTAATGTTATCAAATTGATTCTTTAATCAAATAAAAACTGTAAGTAAAAAACATTTATTTTTATTTCGTAACTTTCTTACAAGATATTGTATATTTTGTCATTCTATTTCTCTTTGTTAGATACATATATCATATTAAATTCATATTATATCAATAATTTTAAAGTTCTGTTGCGTCAAAGAGATAAGACACAAGTTTGATTAACGTAATATAAACAATTTTTTGTTTTCATATGTACGGTCTAATACAATTTTTATTGTTCTTATTATTTGTAATTAATTTCATACAAACTATTATTACTATTTTATAATTTTATTAAAGACTTGATTTTTTTAATTGTAATTATCTTTAATTAATATGCTTTTGCTGGAATTGTTAGTAAACTTTATTACAAATTATTGTTCCGTGTTATCGCAACAAAAAACAATCAGATTTCACTTTCTTATAATGGAAAGGAAAACAGGACTTGGTTCGTGTATTCAGATAGAAAAGTAGACGCTTTGAAAAATGAAGAAGGAAAAAAATGACTCTCCACAATTTTGGTTCAACTAATTCACGAGTTTTCACAGTTTGTCCACGATCCATCGAATGTGTACGCGTAATATATACAGGATATTTTTATAAATATTTATATAAATACTTTAGGAGGTAAATTTATACATACTAAAATAAGTAAAAAACATGAACATATGAATATATGTCCTACTTTAATTTTCAAGTTATGGATGATTAAGGAAAATGTTCGAAATGCTTGTCTTATGCATCAATGCTATTGTACAGCTTAACACGTTTCAACGTTATCTAATGTTTATAAACAATATTCATCAATACAGAGAAAAAAATCGTATCAGTAACTATAAATTTGTAATGAAATAATGCCTCAACTATGTATATATTAGAAAATTCTAATAAGAACAATAATATTAATTATATCATCATAATATTAATTATATCATCCATTAAATGATTAATATTATATATATTTTCTATATAATATTATATATATTTTCTATATAATATTATATATATTTTCTTAGTTCACTTACTTTACTTATTGTTCTTATTAAAACTTTATAATACATAGTTACAAATTCTTATATGTATTTTTTATATGTATTTTTTATTTATTTTTTATTTATTTTCTTTCAAGTTCGAATCCAATGCTACGCCTTTTGTAAACTGAGTAATTTTCTTCTGTACTTCTGTATTAGAAGAAACTGAACTCCGCTACGTTCTTCTAGTGACAATACTGCGTATTGCTCGTGCTGAGCGACTTTAGAGAAAAGGTTTCGAATATATTCTAAAGTTACTTCAACAATGAGATTAATTAGTTACTATAATATATAGAGTGCTTTATTAAAAAAAAATTTTTGTCTAAACTAGAAAAATGTTATATTTATATGTATGAAATCCAAGTAACTTAATGTAGTTACTATTTCACTTATTAATTAATAGTACCTAAATATTGTTACTGCGACTACACTTTATAGTATTCAGTACTACTTTAGTTGCTATTGCTTTGTAAAACTAGTTACAGGTATTTAAATTGCAAGAGTTGTCAAATTTATAGTTATCATAACTACATTTGTTTTCTTTCAGTGTACAAATTAAATAGAATTTCAAGCAGTTGATATCTTATGCTCGCGAGTTACTAAATACTGTTCTAAAATCAGCAAAATGGTAATGTACATTTATGCTGAAGATAATTTTTGCTTTAAAACTATTTGAAAAATGTCTAATATTTTTGAATGAGTGCGGAACTTAATGCTAAGACGTGCAGTAGCGTGTGTTGACGCAAGCGGGCATTTCGAACATTCCTTGATCATCCATAACTTAAAAACTAAAATATATAGGACATATGATCATATAACGTTTTTTACTTATTTTAATATATAGAGTTATCGTCAAAAGTATTGACATGCATTTATGAAACACTCGTACCATCGATTTCAAGCGAATTTCATTTTTCACCAACATGGATTAATCATGATTCAAAGTTATATAGAAAAGTTTAAGAAAATATTCTTTTTCTAGAGTATCTTTTTCTAGAGTAATGGAAAATATAATTTCATACGAGCATTTACTTGATATATCATCGCATTTGTAAAGTTATATACAGGGTATTCAATGAGACTTCTGCTTTTTGTAGATAGAGCGGATTAAATTGAATTGAAAAGTCCTCTATCATTTTGCAATTTACGTAATTTTTGGTTAACGAGATATTAATTATTGAAAATTGCCGAATATTAGTTTTCAATCATTTTTTACTCAAATACTATCAACTTTACAAAAAAAATAGCAAGAGGCAAAAATTTCTTATTTTTTCTTATAAAAATTCTGAGAATTTTCTTATAAAAATTCTGAGAATTTTTTCAGAATTCTTTAATATCGTATTTTCTCATGTTGGTAAAAATAGTTGCCAATTAGATAATGCAGTAGGTATACAAAAAACTTAAGTAATAAAATGTAAGCAATAATAAGCGAATCAATATTTTGTATTTGCTACAGTTTACTCTCTAAATTTCTTGGAGTAAAATCTCACTTTAAGAGAGTGAAAATACAGCTATTTCTGGAGAAGAGTGAAAATATTTCACTTCTTGAAAAAGAGTAAAAACAACAAACAATTTTCACTCATTACTCTTTTTCAAGAAATATTTTCATTCTTCTCTAAAAATAGCTGTATTTTCATTCTCTTAGAGTGAGATTTCATTCCAAGAAATCTAGAGAATAAGCGGTAGCAAATCCAAATTCATTTTCTTATTATTACTTACGTCTTACTACTTAAATTTTTTATGTACTATCGTTTTAAGAGTTCTAAAATTCATTAGTAAAATTAACAAATAAAGACTGCATTCCAGGAGCGCACTTTCAATGCTATCAGAGAATTCTGTTCTTGTTTTGCATCTAATGAATGCTAAAGCACGGCTTCAAAAAGAAGCAACAATTAAATCCTGTACATGCTTTTCTTATACATATATTCTTATATATTTATATATAAGATGTTGAACAACGTGGTGAAAAAAGAATTGTATAACGCTCAATAAATACATAAATTAAAAATAAACATACACTCTTTTAAAAGCTGTGAAAACTTTTGTATGCGATTTTTAATTCATGCTAAAGAATTTTGTAAAAGTTTTTAAATTTGAACAAATCAGCATTTTTATCTGTGTAACTTCATAAAAAATAAGTCGTATCAAAATGTATTCTGGAATATTTCATTATAATGTAATTTTTTACAAAATTACATTCTCTTAAAAATTATCTATTTTGGAAGACAGAATAGATAATTTCTTAACGAATACATGTATAAATAAATGCACGTTTACATCCTTAAAGTGCATTTTAAATACGAGCTAGAATGATTATTAGCGTTAAAAGCATGTTTCTAGAACATAATCTAAATTCTAAATAAAAAAAAGCAATTGTTAAATTTTCGGAGTATTAACTTTACAAAATAAAGTAAAATACATAATAAAAATGGCAATTTTTAAAATATTAATTCGTATTGTGAAGTTAACACCTCGTAAATTTATCAATAACTTTTTTCATTTTTTAATTTTATTAAGAAGATACGAAATGAAAAATCACTTCGATTTATCCAAAAATTACACAGAATATTATTTGAAACGAAACTATATTAAAATTTCAAATCGATTGACTGAAAAAAAGAGCTAAAATTAGAGTTTTATGCATGATGTCTTATGATAAATGCATTCAATGATTGATATATTAAAATACATAATTATTTATTTTTAAAATAAATCGATCTACATAAAAAACATATACATAATAGGATAGTTAGAACAAACCTTATTTTGCATCTTTGCAAGAATTTTAACTCTATTCACCGTGTAATTTATTTATATATAAGCAAAAAGTTGATGAAAACATGTCTATTTGAGTAACTAAAGAAATATAGAAAACTTGGCAATGCTGTTGACTTCCAACATTAGGTTAGATTGCGGCTTACTTCATCCTGTGACACATGTGTGATGATTGAATATATACGTGCTTGCTTATAACCTATTGTTATATTATTAACTGTAAAGTACGTATATGAAAATAATATTTTAATTTCAATTAACTGTCAATTACTAGTGGGCAATTCAAGTAAGAATGCCAACTTCATTTTCAGAATGCAACGTTGCCAAATTATCGATAATCATTGACAATCATCAAATATAAAACATTAATATTACTTGTATTTTCAAATAATATAACATTAATATTATGATTATAATTAAAAATTAACAATATAATATATTATAGGACCGTATGTGCGTGTGTGCGCGCGCGCGCGCGCGCGCGTGTGTGTGTGTGTGTGTGTGTGTGTGTGTGTGTGATAACACAAACTATAAAAATTAGAACTTTAAACGATCTAGCTGGATCTTAAATGCTTGTATGATTCTTGTGTGAATTTATATACTATGTATGCAGACGACCAGAAACGCGCGCCGAAATGATTTTTGGTCTTGAAACGCTAATTCTACTAAACTACGAGCACAGTAATATCACAAGTTAAATTGACTAGCAATCTAACAAATTTTTTATACTTATTCGCATCATCGAAATAATCTTAATAATAATGTTGAATGACATACTAAAATCTATAAATAATTAATTTTTATTTTAATATAAAAAAATATTACCTCGGTCGGGAGTCGAACCCGGATCTCTGCATTCCGTGCGATCGTCCTAAGCCTTTAGACTACCGAGGTTAAAAATTAACAATCAATGTAATCTTTTAATTTTAATAAATCATTAGTTTTTCTTATTATTAAAAGATTTTTATATTATTAAGTTGATATTACCAATGTAGAACAATAGCGCACCCCCCCCTCACCCTATCCCGCAAATGATCGATCGTATACACACATAATTGTAAACTATAAAGAATGCAATATATGTATATTCTGTCCTGTCACAAAAAGTTAATTTAAAAAAAAATGAGGTGCTAGCTTCACAGAAGTAATGAGTCTCAAATACAAGCTATATAGATAACGTATATCAGCATTGCTATTATATTTGGACTTTGAATATGCATATTAAATACAAATGCACATTTCTTAAGAAATCTATATCATTATGTGTTTTAAGTAGCACATATCAAACTCGAAACTTTATTTTGATCATCCGATATTATAAATATTCTTGTACAGTTCAGATTTATTTGCGTATGCGCAGTTGTGCAAATGTATTTGCATGTGTTAATTGCGACGCATTTTGTGAGAAACAAAGTTGTATTATTAATTATTTTCCTAATTTGGTGGAAAAATTAATTTATGTATTTGTTATAGATTCAATAAGCATTTTTGAAGACGTAACATTACTCAGCACCTGAACATAACGAACTATTTCATATTGTACAGATTATTATTTATTATGCATATAAATAAATGTATAAATCCCTATTTATTCCTAGACTTATACATTTAATTGTTATCAATATAAATGCGCGCATTGATTCTATAATATTTTTAACGTAAATTATGTACTAAATGCATGCATTTATCAATAAAAGCGCATTCTAAACACTGGCCTTAAACTTTAAGAATAAACAGATAAAAAATAGGATGATCATATAAATAAAAGAAAATATTTTGTTAAATTATTATCAGTAATGAAAATTAATTTTTACTAATTGTAAGTTTTACTTATTATCGACAGCTAAAATGAAGCCAATTGCTGAAATGATATTTTGGATAGGATGTTTTGTATACATTGCTACACCAATAGAAACTGCAAGGATCTTGGCAATTATTTCAATACCATCTTACAGTCACCAAATTCCTTTTCGACTATTATGGACCACTTTGAGCCAGAGAGGGCATGAAATCGTCGTTCTAACAACTGATCCGATAAATGATCCCAATTTGACCAATTTGACAGAAATCAACTTCAAATCCCATTACAATCTGATTACAAAACTAAATTTCATCAAAAATATAGGGACATATACGTGGACAAATGTACTAAACAAACAATTATGGCCTCTATGTAATGAAATAACAGAAAACATTTATAAGCATCCGAAAGTACGTAAGATGTATGAACTGGATAGTGATACAAAATTCGATGTAGTAATTGTAGAAACCATAAAATCACCCGGTCTATATGCCTTAGCGTATAGATTTAATGCACCTCTTATAGGTAAGAATGATGTATATAAAATTCTTATAAATGTTTTGTTTAAAATTTATTTCATTTAAGTGAAAATATCAAAGAGAGTAGAGATTACTTCAACTTTCAAATTTTTAATGTTTTTTATCTTCATATTTATAAACATATTGAAGAAAAATTAATAATAACTGTTATGGTAATTGTAACGAAAAAAGAGAATTATTCACAGGTACAATTTTGTTAAAATATATTATTAATATTTCTTGTAACATAAGCAAAATTTGGCTTTATTATTTAATTAACTTTATTATTTAATAGTACAATCTTATTTAATTATCCACATTTTGTAAATAACAATAAAAAAATTAGTTTGCAATTATAAAAGAAAATTTTTTTGTAATTTTAATAAAATTATCTATTATGATAGAGTGAAGAATATTTAATAGAGATTGCATATATATATATATATATATATATATATATATATATATATATATATATATAT
>NW_012130067.1:6012057-6017127 GCF_000143395.1 Atta cephalotes | reverse complement strand
GTAACAGAGAGTCCATCTGTATGAAGCGATAATATGTCCGTATTCATAGTCAGATTTTATATTTAAAGCTGTTTTAAAATCTTTAGATGTTAAAGAATGCAATATATGTATATTCTGTCCTGAACAAAAAGTTAATTTAAAAAAACAATGAGGTGCTAGCTTTACAGAAGTAATGCTCTCCTTTTCTACAGTTTTATCAATTTTTGTAATATTCGTTAAATTAGAGCAAGAATAAAATGATGCATCATATGCATAAAATGAAACGCATAGAAATCAGTTTCATTACTCGTCATATCTTGACTGATCATAGCAACATCATAGCAACAATCATTTTTTTCAGAGTAATTAATAATCAAACGATCTAAATGTATATCTTTATAAAGGAAAGTTCAAAAACGTCTAACATAATTTCACTCTGTAGAAAGTGAGAGAGACTATATTATTTTTATGTAATTGTTTTATCTGATAATATCATAATTCCGATAACAAAGTATTCCATTTTTAACCAAAAAATATGTAAATATTATATAAGTATGTAAATATTATACATTATAAAACAGTTTTATTTCATTAAATTATTAGTTTATTTAATAAATCAATGAATTAATATTGGCGTGATAACCAACAGTTTAATCAGTCACAAATACCAACAAACAGTTTTTCCGTCAGTAACAAAACTTCGGTTATTCATATGAAACATTTCTCTCGATGTACATAAACTCCGTAACTAATAGTCTATACAATAAGTTTATGTTCATAAAATTAATTAGAAAAATATAGTGTATCGTTATCCATTTGATTTAATATTGAATTTAGTTTGTATTCTTCTTACATCATGTATACTCTGTATACTCTGAAAAAATAATTGTATTATATAAACAAATTGTTAGCTTAATTACTTCTCCAATATATGCACACCTTTTTAATGATATTATAATATTACCTTAATTTTTAATTGTCTAAATCCAAACTTTGTTTAAATTAATTATTCAAAAAATTTATTGTATTATACATTATATATCTATAATATTTATTTACAGGTGTAACATCAACTGGATTGTATAATAATAACCATTACCTATTCGGTGCACCTGTTCTGCCATCACATCCTTCGACTTGGGAAATGCAAGATACTATTATTGATTTTAATCTGTCATTGTGGCAAAGAATTAAGAATTTTATTCGTTTATGGTATCACATATATTGTACATTAAATCATTTTTACCCTGAGCAGCAAGCCATAGCAGAAAAATATCTTGGAAAAAATATACCGGACATAAGGGATATGGAAAGAAACATAAGTTTTGTTTTCCAAAATCAACAAGAAATTCTTTCATTTGTTAGACCGCAAACATCAAATGTTTTGTCATTTGGAAATTTTCATATTTCAAAAAAAACTCGCGGCTTTACCAGAAGTAATCATTGCATTTAAACCATATATTATTGAAACTTTATTGCTTGACAAATAACATTTTTTATTTGTTTTATAATTAAAATTCGGTTTCCATTTCTATATATATTTTCTTCTCGAATACAACATATAAATAAAATGATTATTATATTTTAGAATTTGAAAGAATTTATAACAGATGCACCGAATGGATTTATCTATATGAGTTTAGGCACAAATGTCCAAATCTCATCATTATCGAAGCATGTGCAAAGCATATTTCAAGATGTATTTGCAAGTTTGCCGTATAAAATTCTATTGAAATACGACAGCGAATTTCCAAATAAACCAGACAATATCTACATTGCTAAATGGTTTCCTCAACAGAGCATTCTCGGTAAATCTATGTAGTGTGATAATTCATTCAGACTAATAAAACTATATGTTTATGTATTTTTTCATTAGCAAATTCTACTTTTTGTTTTACAGCTCATCCAAACATTAAATTATTCATATATCAAGGTGGTCTTCAAAGCACGGAAGAAGCTGTTTATTATGCAGTACCAGTCTTAGGATTACCAATTCTAGCTGATCAGTATACTCAAATTAAAAAAATGGTATCTTTAGGAGTTGCAAAATGTTTAAATATTATGGAATTATCAAGAGAAAATTTGAATGCATCTATAATTGATATTTTATATGATGAAGGGTACTGATTTTTTCATAGCAATCTTGTGTCACGCCATTAATTATTTTCATAGATATTAAATCTAATTTAATAGATAAGTAATATTAAATAATATTTAATAAGCTATCTAATTGTTATTCAACATTATTTCATATATTATACAAAATTTATTATTTGTATAATTACAATCAAAATGCAATTGTAAAATAGTATACATTTTCTTTTATATAATATATATTAATTGTTAAATATAAAATAATATATATAAAAATATATATATATATATATATATATATATATATATATATATATATAATATAATATAAATCTTTTTATATAACATATATTATTATCGTTTTCTAGATATAAAAAAAGAATGCTCAAAATTAAAGAACTTACTGAAGATAAACCTTACGATGTTTTGAAACATGTAATTTGGTGGATTGAATTCGTCATTCGTCATAAGGGTGCTTCTCATCTTCGTACTAGTATTGCTCATGATCCTTGGTACCAAAAACACGAAATGGACGTCATAGCAATTTTATCAATTATCATATTTGTAACGTTAATTTGCACATTAATAGTTATTTATAAACTATTAAAAATCATATTTAATCTTACAAAAATAACAGTAACAACCAAGAAAAAGATTAATTAATTTTTGATACATATAATTATATTGATAAAAAATTGAGAAATACTAGAAAATTGTTTAAATGTTTTTATTTTATACAAATATTTTATAGATCAAGTATGAAATTTTAATGTTTATATGTCTATAAATAGTCATAGACTAAAATTTTCCAAAAATTATAAATTTTTAGAAAGAATTTGAAATTTTAATAAGTTATAAATAATCTAAAAGATCTGAACTTCAAGAAAATATCAAAAATTACAGAAGTATAGATGTATAATAAATTATTATTTATCATTCACCACATTTAGCAACGTTATGTAATTGCCGCAATCGGATCGCGCAGTTTTAAATTTATATCACTGTCATCAATAATTGTTCGTTGAAACGTAATTCATGCTTGCTAAATAATTATATTGTCGTAGTGGAAAGTCCCTGCCTGTCTGATTTTCATGTAATAATGCACAGGACAGTTATAATGGAAAAATGATGTAAATGCATAATTAAAGAGAGCGAGAGAGACAGTGGATTGTAATAATTTTTTTAATAGGATATATTTTATGTACAAAGAGTTATTATATATTGGTTTACTTAAAAATAGCTAATGTACAAAATATTTTTCCCTTCCTCTTCTTCTGGCATTAACTTGAAAATGCTATTACGCAAAAATATATTATATTTACAATTAAATTATATATCTTTACTATAAACATATATTTTATTTTATTATAATATAATATATCGTAACATATTTCACTATCTGTAAACATTTGGCAAATATTTTCCATATTTATAAGCACACAGTACATTATGATATATAAATTGTATAAAACAATCGCATCCTATATACGATAAAATCAGATAAAAAAATAATGAGCAATATATTTGTAGCATATTTTCTAGAAACTACATTGTGCCATATATTGTGCGTAATATCATTATGTGAATTTGAAAAATAATCTGTTGCTGATGAGAGGGAGAAGAAAGAGAAGCTTCATTTATTTATAATGTATTGATAAAGTTATATACTATATTATAAAGTGCAAAATAAAAAAATCATTTTTAAAATTTTCTCTTGTATTTTAGAATTTTAAAGAAATCTATTATAATCTATACTCTATAATACAATCCATCAATAATCATTTTGTGTGAATATATGCAACATGAGAAAACAAGAGAGAAAAAAAAGGAGAATTAATTTTATCTTTTCACGATTTTTTATAAAAAACAAATTAGTACAAATTAGTATTACATTGGGACATAATAATACCAAAATAAAATTAATATATAAATATAAAATAAACAAAACTCAGCCAAATATTGTAATAAATTATTCAAGTATTTGTAAAAACAAATAGAAGTGTAAAAATAAAATAAGTAAAAAGAAATTATGTCACAAGTAACAACAAAGATTACTTAAAATATATGAATGAAAAATATCTGTTGAGTTTTTTCATAATAATTTAAACTACATCTGACATCACACTTGTAAAATACAATAATGTTGCGAATAATGAAAATGTACATAAAGTTTTTTTTTTATCGGTATAGCCTTTTTCTCCGTCTTGTTCCATTATCGAGAGAAACTTCTTTTTATTATAAAGACGACATTCCCGGGAGATTATCAAAAAGCGATAGAAAAGGACATTTTCTTTTCATCGAGCGCCCTTTTGCGCTTCCTCTCTTTCCTGCACGAAACTCGCGCGTCAAGAGGCGTAATCGTTTTTATACCCGATAACGTGTTTTATCTGCCACCTTTTCCGCGCTCCTTTCTCCCGCGATTTACAAAGGCGATAGCCTTTGAGAATCACGATTTCGTAGAACGATAGAAGCATGCAGTTATTTGTTAAAAGGACACGGCAAAGTCAACCCGAGGACCAAGAACAAAGGAGATCAGCGTGAAAAAAGGAGAGACACACGTCGCACGTTGGAAGATGCAATCTGCCACGGTATTGTTTGATGCGATTTGCCAGCAGTTATTGTTTCGTACATCGCAGCCACGAAGTTACACAATTACGCCGACATCGTTGTACGGATTCGTCTCTCACGACGTCTTACTGGTCCCTCTCTTCCTTGGTGTTCTCCTCTACTATTCCCTGGGGCACAAAAGCGGTTGCAGTCGAGAGTCGTAGCATACCGACTCTGTTGGATTGTTCGGGACTCGTAGAAGATTTCTGAATAAAAGAAAGAGAGAGAGAGAGAGAGAGAGAGAGAGAGAGAGAGAGAGAGAGAGAGAGAGAGACGTACGTACGTTACTTACTTACTACTACTTACTTTCTTACGTTACCGTTCGTACGTATTACGTTACTCTACTTCTACTACTACGGTAGGTGTCTACACTACCTAAAACCTTAAAAG
>NW_012130067.1:6007879-6011784 GCF_000143395.1 Atta cephalotes | reverse complement strand
GAGAGAGAGAGAGAGCGAATCAGGACTTCTTATTCTCATCACTTTTCTCGACGTTTTCGCGATATTTCCGCATTTCTCATCGAGGTGCTATCAACCTAAAATGTCGGAAGACACGAAGTGAGTAAAAATGGATAGTAAGTGGCGTATACAGAAAGTGATTCGCGGAAGTACTCCTTGATGATTAAACGCATTATGGCTGAAATCGGTTGTTTTCAGAGTAGCGTTGGAAGCACATCGTTTATCGTGAGATAGCCATTATTATTTTCTTCTCGGAAGAAAGAAAATTTTTCTGTAGTTTTCGTATCGACGCGCAAAATATTTTTACTATTTCTTTTATGACTGTTTAATGTTCTTTTATAAAGCACTCATAAATTTAAAATATATCATAAAATATATCATAAAATATTCTGTTACTGTGAAATGGTATACTTATTATTTCATTGATTTAGAAGGCAATATTAAAGACAAGTTATTTCTTTTCAATGTAAAAAAATCAATTTTCTAAATATGAGAAAATCAATGGGAAAATTCTATCCAACACTTTCTTATAAGATCTAGTTATTTCTTTGGAAACGAAAGCAAAAGATACAAGAAAAAATGAGCTTTAACCAATGTATGTATATGTATAAGCGTATGAGTATAGATGTATGTACAGGGTGATAAAAAAGTTTGGCTACAAACTTTATTATTTTGAATATTTATTATAATAATTACTATTTTTAGTAAAGTATAACTGATATTTAATAAAGTATAATTGACACTCCAGATTTATTTATTTATTTTTTTAATATGTTTATTTTTTTAATAATTAAATTATTAACACAAAACTTTGTAACTATACATTGTTAAATTTATAGTATCTTTAATCTTAAGTCGCCATTGCTCTTATTAAATATATTATTTTATATTAAAATGGTTAAAATGGTTAAATTCGACTCTGCATTTTTAACCATTTTATTTTAATATAAAATAACGATATATTTAGTAGAAGCAGTGGTGACTAAATTTAGGTTAAATTTGACACTATAAATTTAACAGTGTAATTTTTAGTCACTCTGTATAGAATATTTGTACATGTAATGCATAAATGTATGAGTGTCCACAGTGTATTGAGCTTGGATCCGTGGGTTTGCTAAGCTCAACTGTGCGGATTAGTCATCCCTACGGGAAAGCTATCTCCTAAGCCCTTCATCGTTGCCATTTTCTCCTTTGTTGAAATCCATTCGAGGGATCAAATATCATTTGAACCATTCATTTAAACCGAACCAATAAAATTAATTGTGAAAACGGCACTTCCGTATCATCCCACCATCACAAATTTGTTCGACTCTTCACACGGTGCGCAGCTAATCTCACCCATGGGATTTCAAGGCACGGATTTTCGGTCTACGTGCATATATTGTGCATATACAATATTTACATTAGAATGTAAACGATCTTCAAGCAGCCTTAGTTGTTGGCGCGTGCATATTCGCGTCTAGACACCTCTTAGTACTTCGTCGAAATCGTTGAGTTGGCTTGCGCGGCCTGTTTAATATATACGAATACATAATTATCGAGTTACGGACTATGCACACGCAGACAGGTCCGCGTGTGTTTACGGTATAATTTGATATGCTGCGAGTTGTCCAAATTGTACCAATTATGCGTAAATTATTGTGTATGAGGATGAAGGGCAGTATACACATCACGCGGGTGCAAATTAACACCCGCGGAACCGATAGCGAATAACCAAAGATGCCTAGGAATGCTGACGAATGTTCGGTTATTACCAGTAACAATGTATACTCGATATTGGCGCCAATGTTATCCGTGTTTGACATCGAGATCGATATCATTGACATAAATATTGAGATAAAAATACAAAAAAAATTTAAATATTAATAGAACGTATTATTTTTTTTAAATTGCATATACACCGATTATATAACACATATACCGAATAAATTGCATATATATCAAATTATATATATGCCGAATAAATCTGCTACAACGATCGAAGATTTATTCGTAAGTATCACGCTTGTCTTTCGTGCAGGCTGTGAGTACGTTCTCCACGGAACATCGATGTACGTACGAGTGCACGTACAACGAGGCTCTTGGGTAATTACACGAGATTCTGCTTGCCGAAGCGCGATCTGTTATTTCCGTCCCTCCTTTTTTTTATTAGCCGACGATGTGCATAGGAAGCTGTATAAACGAGATAGGCACCAGAAAGCATTCGCAGCATCACCCCTTCGCCGTCTCGACCTACTCGCTTTTGTTTAACACCTTATCTCACCTATTAGCAATATGATCTATCCAGCGCAAGAGAGTAAATTTGGCTTCGCGGATTAAACGAAGATGAACCGTTATTCTTTCTTGAATTATTATGCGTTTCTCCTGCTACCCGTCATCCTTCGGTTATTGTTTCACATTTTGAGCTACAAGAAATATATATTTTTTCCTCTTTATATATATGTGTATACAATATAAAATATTATAATATTATAATATATATAATATTATAATATATATCAATACATACACACACACACACACACACACACACACACACACATACACACACACACACACACATATATATATTTATACAAATTGCATAAAATTGTAGTAATAAGAAACTTTATGAATAATTGAATGAATTTGATTAGTAAAATTGACAATTGTTTAGATTTAATAAAATTACTTTGATTGCTCAGTTCATACATTTTTTATAATATTTAACATAAAAATTTGTTATAATATATAAAATTTTTGCACTTATCGCAGAAATCGTTCAGAATGCGTTTCACTGAAATTCACTAGATTGAGAAGGTTCAGATGAATAAAAATAATAAACTGTATGCCATAATGAGTTACTTCGTTCCACTGAAAGTGCACTCGTTACTTTACCAAGGTTTTCGCTTTGAACATAGTGAAAGATATTTCCCGAGAGTAATGGTATGCGATTACTCCTTTTTGAAAACCCGTATCTATTTCGTTTATTTTTTTAATTGCGATTACTGTGATTGCTCTGATGCTTTTTACAATCTGACCAATCGTAGATCGCAATATTCTATACATATATTATAAAAAATATTACTTATGACATTTCTATGACTATATGTATGATCATGTACATATTTCGTCATTTTTATTATACAGTTTGGCATACAATTTAACATATAAATAATTTTGAAAATATTTTTAATAATCTAGATATATTTAAGACATAATAATTTTGTATTTTAATCCTTAGCATCCACGATGATCTTTTACTCACGATGAATTGTTCTTGTTCCAGGTTGATTATCAGCACAAATATATAAAAATTATTAAGTGACTCTAAAATATACTTTAAAAAGTATTTACAAAATTATGTATATTACAAATTGTATATAAATTTTACAATTAATAATGTAAATATTACTTATAAAATTCAAAGAGAAAAATACTTAGATTGTCGTGCTTATGACACGACAATCATATATATTAAGGATTATTAACGGTTTTTCTTTCAGAGATGAACAAATAAAAATATACATTAAATAAGAAGCAATAATGCCTATACTAATCGAAGCTAGATTCTGAATGCTTTAAATTATAATTTCATGTGAATTTATATACCACGTTTGTGGTCTCTTCAATTGCGCGTTAAATTGATTTTCCGAAATTAGAAACGCAACCGAATTACCATAGTAATATCACAAATTAAATTGATTAGCAATTTAATAATTTGATATTCAATGGTATCTTTTAAAAAAAATTTTAATGTATTGAAAGTCTGTAATTAAAATAGAAAACACATATTATAACATATATTTTTATATATATCATTACAGATATATTTGTAATACACACACACACACACACACACACACACACACACACACACACACACACACACACACACACACACACAC
>NW_012130067.1:5988309-6007273 GCF_000143395.1 Atta cephalotes | reverse complement strand
CGCACACGCACACACACACGCACACGCACACGCACACACATGTATATATTAAATGTTTCTGTTCGAGTTTGATTGAGATAGAGATTGAAGGGTAGGCTTCATAATAATTAAACTCATCTTGATGAATAAAAAATATCATGAGATTTATTATGTACGATATACTTTCTCTGGTGGAACTTGATTGTCTACGAAAGCGCAACTCTACATATTCTCTCAGTACATACTGCTATCAATCTAAATCACATTGCGGAATTAAAATGCACCAAATATAAACGCTAAACGAAAAACGTGAAATTCTTTAGAATTCTTTCTAAAATCCTTTAGAATCAGATAAAATATATAAATAATTATTCGAAGAATGTTTCAAATAAATAATGGAATATTTATTCAAGTAATATTTGCATCTACTATCCAACATGTCTGTTTAAAAATGATTTCAAACCATATTTACTGTGATTAGCTCATCAATCAAAAGTTTCCTAGTCTTGATGACATTTTTATACCAATTCATTGATCGTTTTGGAGTTCTCGTTCGATTGGGATCCGTAAAGTTCACATATACCAGTCCAAACCGTTCTCTGCAGAGCAAAATTTTATAAATATGTGTTTTTTCTTAAAGAGCGCTCATAAAAACGTATGATGAAATAATAACTCACGTGTAACCACTCTGCCATTCATAATTATCTAATAAACTCCAAACAGCATATCCTTTCACTTTACTTCCATATTTTTGAATAGCGGTTAACATTTCTTTCATATAAGAGTCCAAGTAGGATATTCTTAAATAATCAATAGTACAACATTTATCAGAGAAACCATTTTCCGTAATAAAGATAGTTGGGTTATCATATTCACGTGAAATCTTCTTAATAAGCTCTCGAAATCCAGCAGGAACAACCTAAAAAATTTAGAACATTTTTACACACACTCTGCATATCAATATAAATAATATTTTATTCGCATTAAATTTATTTTTAATTTAAAAATTATACTAATTTTTTAATTATGTTGTATTTAAGAAAGAGACGACATATTCAATTCAATTTATAATAGGCAAAATATTCGTAAAGCGTAATATTACATTTAGCAATAGTCAATTACTAATTTCTTCATAATCGATCATAATTTTATCAATTCTGTTCGATTCAGCCGAATATGCATATTTTCTGAAATACACTCAATTCTGATTTCCAATTTATAGCGTTGAGTACAAGTTATGAATAATTCACGGAATGAATTATTCATAATAATAAGTTAAACTATCTGTATGATCTTAATTGTGCCTGATGCGTTATCGGGGTCAAATTAATGAATTTCTGGGAAGCCCTACACAAACAGAAGTTTTGAGTACGCGAAAATTGATATCCGCCGTTTGATACACGCAATTAATATGCATCTTCTATACTAGCTAACTAACTCTGAGCCAATCCGAAGCACTTTTTGGCCATGATGGGTCCACGCTTGCTTTTACACCAGAATAATCGTACCATGCCTGACCTTGTTTTCGTGGTACTGTTTCCACAAGTCTCGAAGTATAATGATTTAATGCAAAGAAATCCGATGTACCTCTTTAAAAAACAAAAGAAATAATAAGAATCGAAAAATATTACCTAATATTAATCCATAATTGCTCAACAAACAAGCTGATCACACAAGCTTATACTCAAAATAATGCTCTTACCATTTTGACGTAAAATAAATTTGATGACAAATAACGTTAGCTTGTTTGCTAGGTAATTATAGTAATGGTACTGCATATTTTTATTACAGATTTCTTACTTAATATATTGCACCCATTCTGGTGAAAATTTAGGCAAAAGTGATCTCGGAAAACCATCCAATTTACTATTTTCAGCTATATGCTTTTTCATAATTTCTGGGTAATCACCATCCTTTGAAAACACGGGATGGGCCACCCATCCGCAATTAAATTGAAAATATGCATCTACTGCTTCAGTATCAGAAGGAGTTTTGGGAAATGCGCCTGAACAAGATACAACTATACCAATTTGACCTTTCTGCTGTTCTCGAAATTCTGTGTCATAGATATGATAAATCTTAGCATGCGCTTTTAGAATATTATGCATGCACAGATATTTGCCAGGAGCGCCTAATTTCTTTCCTAAAATCATATTCCATATTTTAAAAAGACTCTATTAAATTTCGCAAGATATTTTTCGTTAAATAACAAACACGTATAAAGAAAATACCTGGTGCTTTTCTATTGTCAGCGTACCCCTGATTACAAATAACGGCGGGTTCATTGATAGTCATAAAGTATTTAACTTTGGGACCAAGTTCTTTGAATATAATTCTTGCGTAATCAGATATCCATTCAACCATCATTTCATTGGTCCAACCACCCATGTTTTCAAAGACAGTTGGATGATCCCAATGAAATAAAGTAACAAATGGTTCGATACCATTGGCCAATAATTCATTAGTAAGATTTTTGTAATAATCGAGTCCCTCTTGATTAATCACATTGGCGTAACCAGTCGGTAAGACACGTGGCCAACTGATAGAAAATCGGTAAAAGTCAACCTACAATATTATGACATGATTAAATGTAATGACCATTGATTTGTAATTATTAAAATATTGTATAATAAATATGTATTATGTAATCTATTATAAAATATTATGGTATTTATTCAATATGTATTTCATACATTGTCATGAGTTTTTAATATATTTATAAGGAACGTACTCCCATGTTCTTTAATAACTGTACATCTTCTTTATATTTATGATAGGAATCACAAGCCACGTCGCCATTGCTACCGTCAATTATTAAATCTGGATGTTCGTGCGCAAATTTATCCCAAACACTCTCGCCTTTACCTTTTTAGATTTAAATACACCATAAATTAATTATAAAATTGATGAAAACGCTAGTACAATATTCCATCAATCCTATTTATATACTTAAAATCTCTTAATACTTCAATAATTAAATGATATTAAATTTTAAATAGAAACTCTTTACGTACCTCCTTCATTCCAACCTCCTTCTATTTGATAAGCGGATGAAGCAGCACCAAATAGAAAATCTTTAGGAAAAGATAACAGTCTATTGTCAGCAAAGCTATGCGTGACAATAAAAATAAAGCTGAAAGCGACCCTGACAAATGAATAGCTCGCCATTGCGAAGACGACTGAGCATCAGTAATGACTACTGAGTATTATCAATTGTACACACACACTAATCTCTCTCTCTCTCTCTCTATATATATATATTCTTCTTCTAAAAATAGCAATCATTCTGTTAACTTTTGCTCTTTCTACATATTGTGTAACTTCTTATTTATGTACACAAATATCTAAATCATATTATTTTCGATTAATGCACATTTGTGCAATACGTAATTTAATCAAGCGTTTCCTGTGTATTTTTTCGAATCAATTATTTCTAATTATATCTTATTATCAATTTTTAAATAAACATTAAATACAAAAATAGTAGCGATCATAATGCTTTTTCATTATCCATAATATGTGCTAACATATACGTATAATTCGAATGATTTAAAAAAATTATATTTATAAAACAATAATATATCACATGTTTGTATCAAATTACACAGACAATAATAAAACATTGAAAACTGTTTGGATATGAAACATAGCGATACATAGTATCTTAAAAATTATTATAGCTACATCCGTCAATATCTATTAACGGAGTAGTAACTGCAACGTAAGTTTCGCAAGTAACAATTTGTTCCAATTACGAAAGTTTACATGTGCATTCTTGTGCGCATGTGTGCCGCAATTTATATATGAATATAGTAATTTTATTTAAAGTTATAAATTATTTTGCTTTATATATATATATAAAATAGCTTATATTATTCTGAGTAAAATTTTACTATAACAGTGATATAGTGGAAGCTATATATATTCGATAATTTATCATAAAGATAAATTGCATAAAAATTTAATTGAAATACTAATAATACTTTATGTCAATACTGTCATTTTACATTATATAATTCATAATTATATTGACGTCAAAGGATTTATGAATTATCACAGTGTCATATAATTATTAACAAAAATATTTATTATCTTAATGGCCGATAAATTATCAAGTTGAATTTTTAATTAATAAATTAGTTTTTTAATACATAAATTTTAATTAATTCAAACAGATTAAATTTTTACAGATTAACCGAGATTTTTAATCTTATCATGTAATAATATAAGATTAAACATATCTGTTAATCTATAAAATTTATCAATTCGTTTAATCGATAAAAATTTATATTTAAGGAAAACTATGTTTCTTCTATTTTTTTATCTATTTGGATCAATAAACAAGTTCTAAATGTATGTGATATTAATGGAAATTCAAAGTTCAAAATTTTATGTGATAAACATGTTTACTGTGTTACATATAATATGTTATTATTTTTCACGTTTTAGTATTTAAAATAAATATTTATTTCATACTTTTACACATTGTAAAAGAACTCTTATATAAGACTTACAATTACTATGATGTGTTAAATTTCAAAGATTTACTATGCATTTCTTTTCAATATTTTGTAATTGCATAGTGAAATTTGGGAACTATGTGATATGTTCAACTAGGAAACATGAAATAGTAACCGTTTTGAAAAAAACAAGAGACAACATAAAATCTCTCGATATCTTGTTAGATCTTCTCGTTTAAGGTAATTGACTGAATTCTGTTAAACAGCTCTGTCATACGAAGAGGTAACCATATTTTCGCATATTAGACTTCTCCAACTGCGCGAAACCGATGAAATCGAAAAATATAATTCGCGTCAAAATTAGATATTTTTCAATACTAGAAAAACCTATGATCGAAGCTAGAACTTCATTGCTTTAAATAATTCAATCTTAAATTACTAATATATACTATATATGTATACTTGCATATATACTATATTGTAGTCTTTTTAGAACTGCGTGCCGAATTATTTTTCCGGGCTATAAAAGCAATTAAAACTATTTTAGTAATGATGAATTAAATTGACAAACAATTTAATAATTTGATGCTATATCATCAAGCATCATATTATAAAGATGTTAATATGTTAATATGAAATTATTAATAAATTTATTGCGAAAAATATTATCGCGGCCGGAAATACTTCAAGTGTTTAAATAACATATAGTCCTTACAATAAGAAAATAATTTTAATTACAATTCGATACAGATACAGATATTATGCTCACAATTTCGAATGTTATTGCCAATCGTATATATGACTAGATTATTATCAAGTTCATCAAGTGTTTACGTTATATATATCATTTTAATTTATATCTATCATTTTATCAAGCTTTTTATAATATATTTTATAATTATATAATATAAAATGTGTTGTTTTGATTAGTCATATCAATCGTAATGGATCATATTTTAATTGAATTATTTGAATATGATTGAAAATCTCGTATATAATTACTTCGCATTAGCTATAACAAATATAAATGTAAGTTAAACGAGAAATAAAAATAAAAAATTGTCATTCATACACAAGTATCGTAATTTATAATGAAAGATACGTGGGAAAATCACCGACATATCATTTTGTTTTTCAACAAGATTTCTTAAAAACATAAGTACAAACTAAAAAGTATCTTTCCATCAAATAGTATAAGCAGTTTTTATAATACTATTTGCAATTTTGCAATAATTAATTTTTTCCTATGCAAAATGAGCGTCTGACAAAATGGGCTCCAAAAACTGATACAGTAGATAGTAATGCTACGTATTCTTATTCTTTTTCTTTTACAGGAATTATCTAAACTATTTACAAGTGAATGTATATAAGATATTCCAGAATCTTTTTGCTTCGTTATAAAACATTTTTATTGAATTATATGTATATTTACTTTAGGCTGTTCTGCAAGATGCAAATATGTAACACGATAGTTTTTCAAGAATTTTTCCATATACACGATTGTCTTTAGCTTCAATAAAGCTATTTGACACTATAAAGCAACATTATAAAGATTAAGTTCATAGCTCATGATTTGTTTTACAGACAGGTGGTTTACGCTGCATCCCAATTTTAAATTGAGAATCGTATTATAAAAAAACTAAGAGAAAAAATAATATAAATAGAATTGATTTAGGAAATTACAAGCATTTAAAATGACATAATATTATCAATAATATAATCACTATTATTTAAACTACACAATTTGCAAAAGAAAATTGTAAGAATTTTATTTTCGTATTCGTAGAATTCGTTTTTAGTTGATTTGATATAGAAACAAGCCACAAATACATGAATTATTAGTTTGTATTTTTTTAATTAACTAAACAGATCATGATTGTATTTAGTACTAATAAAGTGCAATAGTTAGTTTCTGAAAAATAAAGAGGTGTCACTTTAAGAAATCTATGTTAGTATCGACTTTTCTCTATATACACGCTATGTACTCTCTAAATCTGAAACAATGAATAATCACTAATTACTCAACGGCATACTTTGTACTAATAATCAATGAAGTTCAAAAACTAAAAAAAGGAAGAATATTTGAGCATTATATAACTTAAAATATTGATATTTGCACGTTAATTTTAATCTTTCAACCATATTCATTGAATTTAAGCATTAAAACAAGATTAGTTAGATCACATAATAAAAATGAGCTAGGTTAGGTATCGCATATTTTAATATTAATTCACTGATTATCAGTGGCATACTTGTCACTGATATCAGTGACAAATATGCCACTGATAATCAGTGAATATTAAAATATGCGATACCTAACCTAGTTAATTTTTATTATGTTATCAGAGATTATCCACTGATTCAGATTTAGAGAGTATCAAAAAGATGATCGTATCAAAGAGATGATCAAAGTGATAATTTCCATAAATATATATATCATATCTAATAGAGAAAACCAAAATTCAATGTCATTTATGTACACTGAAGGTATATGCAAGAAAAATTTTATTATTGACATATCTTATTCGTAATCAAGATCTAAAGCGTATATATAACTATTATTATTAAATAGGAATCTGTACAAAAACAATAACGCACAGAGAATTCGTTTTACTCAGCATTGAACTGCAACTAATATCACATCTGCAGTTAAAGAGAAATATATAAAATATCAAAAGGTAATTTGTATTTCTATCTTCACGATTTTTATTGCAAAAGACTGACACTTTCTTAAAAACTAAGAAACAAGTTACAATTTTTTATCGGACAAAAATAAGATAGCATTTTATCTCTTTTTTTATTTTTATTGTAATAAAAAAATAATCAAATTTTGCTTTGCTTTAAATTAAAAAAACAAAGATGTATGTACAGGACGAGAAATAATACGCTCATTATCAATTTCTCAAGAGAACTTAGCTTAACATATTAAAATATTTTTGTTGCCTACCTTCCGAAAAGAAATTTATTTGCCGGTAGAAAATATGCATTTCGACAGGTAATCTCCGCGAAACATTTGGTCCTGAAGTAAGGTCGGGTTATATAATCTAAACAGAAAAATACGCTGGAAGCATGAAAACTTCGTTGCTGAGAACAGATAACATTTCTTTTCTCATTCCTTCTCTTCTTCCAAGAATCCCGGATGTTGCCGATACAAAGTAAGGCGCGCGTCCGACGTAGCGTACGATACGCGGTTTTATGATACTTTGCAAAGAAAGTGGATCAGAAAATCCTGTATGCGTATGCATTTCGGCGTGTTGTACAATCCGGTCGTAAGGTGCGACAGTAATTTAAAAGAATAGATATAACGCAACATCTGTTTTGCTCTTTTTCTCAGAATTCTTTTCTCATGATAGAAAATCGAACCAAACGGTCAAATAGTTCACGCTTATAAATTCTAATTTTCACTCAGACCGAATACAAAAGTTCTCGGCTCTTACGATTTTTACAGAAATGGGTTTCTCGCCAATTTCTATTTTTGTTTTTCTCAAAAGAATCTGCAACGTAATCTTATTCCTGCTATGAATCATTTTGTTTCTTTGTTTGACTAATAGCTCTTTAATTCATTCTTTCATGACCGAAGAAAAAGGAGAAAAGGAAAAAGATGAAGATGAAGCTTTGCGAATTCTTATTCTTCTATACAACGAATGCGTTTTCTGTCGTAAGGCAGTGTAGCAAAGCGTAGAGAAACTAGAGTCTGATATTCAATTTTAAAAGATATTTTCTCTGGAAATGTGAGACCATCTGTCATAGAAGTTCTAACGCAAAATTTCATTTATCTACTCTCACTCCCATTATGATCAATTTGGAGTTATACAGATCCATTGTTTACTCTCACATTACTTGCGCTGTCTTTTACTATCCCATCCATTTGGGGCTTTCTCTTAGATTTATAGGTATATTTTCAAGAAAAGCAAGTAGATCTCAGTACATGCATATTTCGAGCTTTGATAACAGGAATCGAACTTTCGGAAATAGAGCATATTACCATTTCATGTGATAACTGATCAATCTTTAAAAATAATATTAAACCGAGCTTTATATATCAATTATCCGACATTCGAAGCAAGCGTCGAAGTCGCTTTGTCGTTGTTGCAATTCTTCTCATAAAGATACTGCAACATGTATCGCTTTTCAGTTCGTATGTTATGCAAATTCTTAATTTAGAGTCTCTCAATCGTGTTTAAGGATTAAGTGAGTGAGTGAATCTATTTATATAGTACTAAGTTCTTGCTAACACAATGATGTTTATATTTATAACTATAAAATTATGGTATACGTAAATATACAGGGTGTGTCACTAAAATCCGAACAAATTTCAATTTAAATTTTCCGCCATATTATGCCTCCGCTAGAGATTGTTGGCGTTCCGAGAAAGTCTGATGCTTCTAGTAAACAGTCATATTCTCAAAATGGCCGCGATGTTGAAACCAAGTGCGGAGTATAATCGAAGAGCGATCATCGAAGGCCTTCGCACTGGGCGTTCAACAACGGAAATAATTCGGTTCTTTGGATACCCGAGATCAACCGTTTATGACGTTGTGGCAAAATATATTGTTTTAGAACAGTCCAACGAAAGTTCCAGTATGTCAGCGAGGAAGAGTCACTCGAAAAAACGCACCGCGAGGATCCCCGCAGTCGTTGAAAGAACTTAAGCGCTGATGACCCAGGGCAATCGTTACGAAAATTAGCATCGATTGTTGGTGTAAGCGAATCAACAATGCGTCGAATTGCCGAGGAAAACCTTTGATACAAATCGTACAAATTAAAGATACGACAGATGCTCTCTGAAGCTACCAGGATAAGCAGCCGAGTTGCTCGCCTCGATTCCCATTCTGGCCTTCCAACAGCCCACATTTAAATTCCTTGAACAACTACGTATGAAGTGGAAAAGGTCACAAACAAGTCTTGGCATCCCAATGTGATATCATTAAGGACCGTTATTGAGGCAGCATTCATCGGCATGGACAGCGCTACATTACAACCTGCGTGCGAACGTTTCAGATCGAGAATAGAGGCTATCATTCAAGCTAATAGGGAACATATAATAATTGTGCTCTACAGAGATTCCCCAAGTGCCATGTAAAAGAATTTTTTGTAATATTTAATTTTTCATTAAAAACATTTTGTTTAAAGAAATTATTCGATTTATTCGGATTTTGGTGACGCACCAATGTATATATATATGTACATACATTGCTAAAGAAATTAGGGAATCACAATTTTTTGATAAATTTTTATCCTTGTTTAAACTGTAATTATTCAATGAATAATTAACATAAAAAAAAATTTAAAAAGAGTTTTAAAGAATAAAATCTCTACGTATTTTTAATCAATTTTGAAATTTTAAATACTCAAAGATGTGATTAGTAGTTTCGAGTAAGGACATATTTAAGATAATCAAAATTTAAATTTTTCTCGTGTAATAAAATTATCATGTAATAAAAATTGACAAGTATGATAATGATCATTTTAAAGGGCGCAATTTGCCTTTTTAAATAAAATAAAAAAATCTTGCTCTACATTGATTATTTGGCGAGATATCACAATATTAAATCTTAAGTATATCGAAAATTGAACATTTTATACATACAAATAAATAAACGCAATTTGTTCACGCCATAAATCTCTATTTAGATACCGAAAACAAGTGATGAACACTACTTTTAGTACTTTACTCTTTAATTAGATTGTCTGCGAAGTTCCGATTAAATTCACATTATGGCACAACGAACGAACGTTACTGGCATGAGGTTAGTAGTCGAGACTAACTTGCATAATTCAGGTCGCCAAGGTAAACGATTACGATGCTACGTCTTCGCAAGTCCACAAGCAGCTCGCGTTGTCAAAATATACTCTGATATGTTAACGGGAAATTACACAAGTTAAATCGTTCGTGTTTACCTCGGACGAAAATTTTAGGTTCATTAATGATCTTCTTGTTTTTGCTTATCCCAAATGGCACGCGCATTTTTCATATTACAATTTATATTGGCGTATTTTAATAAAAATATTGAACATTTTTTACAAAACATATATTAGGTCAGGTCATCAAATATTTTGGTAGAAGTAATTCAAACTAAAGTTTTTTTTGCATAAATTAGTTATTTTAGGTTATTAAGAAATTCTGAAATTTTCCCCCTCGATAACTGCATATCTTCTCTAAAAAAAGGGGAAAAGGAATGAAAAATCAGTTTTTTGCCGATTTATCAGTTCTTCCTCAATTTTACGGAAAAAAAGATTCTGTACAAAATTGAAATTTATAAAATTCTCTACAAAAAAATTTTATATATATTTCTCGTCAAATATTTCTTCAAGTAATGACCTTCTAAAATTGGATTAAATAACTTGACCATTAAATTCTCCGAATATTCATTATATTATGTAACTGTCCTTTCGAAGTAGATATGCCGCTAGCAGGGTTGATAATGTTACCTCATAAAAATAACTCGTTATCGTTTTTTTTCTTAAAAAAATAACTCGTTTTCGTTACTCGTTATTGATTTGCAAAAGTAACTCGTTATCGTTATCGTTACTTAAAATATAACGAATCGTTACATTTTTGTTACTTTTTTTTCTTAATATTAATAGAATATTATATGCAGATTTTTTTCAGTAAATGTAAAAATGATGTGAAAATTCTAATTTTTATTAGAGGAATAGAGCTCAAAAAATATATATGCTCATAGTAAACATCGTGCGTTATTTTCATGAATGAAGTAGATGCTGTCGTATCACATAATATATATTGCATTTTTTGTAATTTTTCTACTCAAATAAATTTATTTTTTGTATTATTTTTAATAAGATATCTTTAAAATTATACGTTTAATTTTTAATACTAATTTTTTTTACTATACAAGTAAAAAAATTGTATTTCCATAATTTTTGCAAAATATATACAAAAATTATGAAGATTCATATATATATTTTAACATCTTTAAAAAACATTTATGAAGTTGAAAGAAATATTTAAAAAGAAAGAAAGTAGAAAGAATTATTTAGCTAGGTGCAGTATTTCGAGAAAAAAGAAACAAGATACGAACAATCATGAATACACTAAGGGTAAAATATACTATAATATACTATAATAAAATATACTATAATAAATATACTATAATAAAAAAATAATATTGTTTGTAATCTGCATTATTATTACATAAATTTAATTTGTGAGATATGACACAGAAAAAGTTTTATTTTAAGAAATTAAATATAATGTTATATCTGAGTTAGTCTATACATGTAAACTATGAATACAATGAAAAAAAGGCATCGTGATTTAGGCATCCAATCAGACTATTAATGTTTCATCTCTGTTTTCTATTCTCTTCAAGGCTATAGTTACGACTAAACTTTTAGTTAGAAAAAAAAAACGATGAAAGTAACTAGTGAAATCGGTACCGTTACTCCAAAAATGTAATTGCGTTATCATGAACATTATTCAGAAGAAAATGTAACATTGTTACCTATTCGTTACCGAAAAAAGTAACTTGTAACGGTAACGATGTTACAACGCGTTACTTGCCAACTCTGGTCGCTAGTATATTTATTCTTTTGACAATGTGTTGACTGTTTATGTATATATCAGGAGTTAACATCAGTCTTTTATGATGGTATTCGGGAAAGAAAGAAGGATATATTTCAATATAATATCAGTTTGATTGCAACAATCTATCTATTAAAAATATGTTTTGTGTATTTCAATTACAACGATGACGGAAAATATATGTTTCATTTGTAAAGAAAATTTAAGTGAAGGTGAAATTGAAAATATTAAAGATAGAGAAATAAACAGCCTTAGAAAATCAAGTAGTCGGAGGAAAGACAATAAAAGTGTGCAACTCCAAATTTAAATTATGTAATTGTTCATTCGAAGTCTTATAAAACTTACACAAGAGAAAAGTATAGTTGCTGCAGAGAAGTCACAAATAGGTAAGATAATTATTGATAAAGTAAAATATACTTTTGCGTTTAATAAATTTTTTATAGATTTTGATATTATATTAAATTTAATATAATAATATAATAATCACAGGTAAGTCAGATGTTCTTCAATATATGTCACAAAGCACAATTCACAGCAACGCTTTCATCTTCTGATCGACCTATTGCACGTACTGACTTTGGAGCCAAAAACGAGGCAAGAGGCGTATTATCTGGCTGTAAATGAAAAATGAATAAAATGCGATTTTGAAACAATATAAATTAATAATTTTGTGTATTAAGTCATAACGTAAATAATAACATACCTTCAACTGCTACTAAATCAGTATTCATTATTCTATCCAATACTGAACGTGTCATCATTTTTACGTTCTATTATCTATTCTAAGATTGAACATAAGACTTTGTACACATTGAACAGAGTCTCGTTTACTCAAAGATTTTTTTTTCTTTTGTCAGAAATTCTTCTGCAGCATTCTCGGCATAAATTAAAACATAATGTTTGCCATTGAAATTTGGCGATTCTCGAGCTCTGCTACACTCACCTGTAATTATTATATTATTATATTAAATTTAATATAATATCAAAATCTATGAAAAATTTATTAAACGCAAAAATATATTTTATCTTATCAATAATTATCTTACCTGTTTGTGACTTCTCTGCAGCAACTATACACTTTTCTCTTGTGTAAGTTTTATAACACTTCGAGTAAACAGTTATACAATTTAAATTTTGGAGTTGAACATTTTATTGTCTTTCCTCTGTCTATTTGAGTCTCAAAGGCTGTTTATTCCTCTATCTTTAACATTTTCAATTTCACTTTCATTTAAATTTTCTTCAATAAATGAAACATATATTTTTCGTCATTGTTGTAATTGAAATTCACACCTTCTTAACAGATAGATTGTTGAAGTCACATTAATGTTTGCTAACGTTATAATATTGAAATATCCTTCTTTAATACCATCATAAAATACAGATGTTGGCTCTTGATATGTACATAAACAGTCACTAACACATTGCCAAAAGAATAAATAGAGCGGCATACCTGTTTCGAAGAGACACTCACCTAATATAATGAATATTTGGAGAATTTAATGTGATCGAGTTATTTAACTCAATTTTAGAAAGCCATTATTTGAAGAAATATTTATCTAACGAAAAATATGTCTAAAGCCTTTTTTGTAATGAATTTTGTAAGCTTTAATTTTGTAGAGAATCATTTTTTTCGTAAAATTAAAGAATAACCGATAAATCAAAAAATTGATTTTACCTTTTCTTCTCTCTTGGAGATCGATACACGTTCGATATACGTTTCTCACTAGAGGAGAAAAACTTTAGAATTTATTAATAATACCTTAAATAACTTTTTTATGAAAAAAAATCATTAGTCTGAATTATTTCCAAATTTCCGCCTAAATTTTGTCTTGGCACCTGATTTATATCGTTTCCTTTATTTTAAAGAAATATAACTCAAAAAATATAATTTTCAAATTAAATTAATTTAACTTTACAGCTCTTCAAATAGCATTTATGTTGTTATTAATGTTTTCAAAGAGATCATAATATCTCCTGCAATAGTAGAAAATATAATTTTATTAGACCAGCAAAATAATTACGAAATCTCAAGCATGATGAGCAATGTTGCAAAAAGTTTTGACATTCTAGCAATCAATTTGAATATTCCATATAATTATTTTAATCGTCCAACAAAATTATTTTCAAATCTGTATCTAGTTAAATTTTGCACATATTTCACTAAAACTTTTCCATGTAATGAAGATAAATTATTGATTAAATATTTTGAGTTACGTCATTTTTGATAAATTATTTCAGATTTGTTATAATTCTATAAAATCAAAACATTATTATAACTCAAAAAATAATTTTGTGAAAAAGACATGATTAATGACAGATGAGAATATTTTTAAGATATTTTTATTGCCGACATTATTTTATTAATAATAATTTTTGTGTAATTAAAAAAATTCTTCTTTTTTTTAAAACTTAACTTTATGAATTATGTCACTTTTGAAATAAAAGAGCAATATAAAAATTATCGTAAATAAATTAAACAAATAAATTAAAAAAAACAGATATTTCTTGCCACATATTTTTAATCAATATTCCGCGAAATGTTTATATTATGCTTAATCACCTTAACAAACAAGATTTAATTCTACTTTAATCTAAATTGAGTAATAAAATCAATGAAATCAAATACGTATGTTTGTTGCATTAAGTTTTCATTACGTCAAAATATTTTATGTGTTCTAAATTGTAAATTACTGTTTTTATAAATTCTTGATGTGATATCGTTCATTCAAAATGGCAGTTATTGAAATTTCGAGATTCGTTGCTTATGAATACCTAACATGTATTCACCACGTTTGTATAACCACAAAGCCAATAATGGCGTCATGAGTTTATTACTTGCATAAATTAAGCGGCCTGGATAATAACCTTCTCGTTATGCCGTCTACAGTTCCTCCGATAACCACACTCTCGAATACAAAGCGGATATAACTATGGCCTAACAAACCATGACGCTTCGCTACTGTCCCGACGATTAGCAGATAAACGGACATTAATGTCCGTCTTTGTTCAAGGAAGTTTTGACGTTCCCACAATAGTTGGAAACGTCACTTCAGCCAATCTGAGCTAATGGAAATCGCGCGTATCACGAAGTTATGTTTCACAGAACGGTACATGAGATAGTCTGTATGAGTATACACTGTTACTTTTTGATGGATGGGTTGCAGCTAGATTGATCGATTGTTACTTAAAAATCTTGATAGCTCCAATTTTTTTTTAATTCTGAGTGATTGAATAACGCAGAATTCAAGTGATAAAACGAAACTGTAAGTATAAAATTACAAATAAAAAAAAACAAATTAAAACAATAGAACTATTTCAATATCGAAACATTCATAATTTCCTATATAGTTGCAGACATGATTGAAATATAATTGAAATTGGAAATTTTTTAGTACAATATATTAAGTTCCAGAGGTTTAAAAAGTATGTAACACAAAATTTATTACTCATTACTTTTCGAGAAAATTGAATTTTAGTTTCGATTAAAATATATATCATATAATCTCTAATACATATTTTATTGTAACAACGACGATTGTAAAAATTGTCGAAATTTTCAGTAAGAATTTCAATTTCATTGAGTAATCTATTATTAAAAGGAAAACGTGATAATCGTTAAATATCTTATACGAATAGATACGAGAAATTCATATTAAATTTCAAATAGAGACACTTTCAGTATGATTCATCGATGTATTTAACACATGGTACCAGGCTGTTACTGCATTACGAAAATCGCTCCGTCTGCACGCTTCGCGTCAAAGGAGGATCTACCGCGAGTATTAACCGCCTTAATACTAATGCGAATATCATACATGACAAGGCGAACAGAACTGCCGGTGCGGAAGGAGACAGCGGTGGGCCGCAGCGCAGCGCGGCACAATAAACTATTCTCTGGGAGGCAAAACATGAGCCCTGGCGCCAGTATAACCGAAGCCCAACGTGCTGCTTCATTATGCGCTGCGACGTGGCAAAGTGCCAAGGCCTTTGATAAAGGGGGTGGCCATGTCGTGCCCGGGCGAGCCCACTCTATATCCCTCCGCCTTTCCGCCCTTTCGCCATAACATGGGGACGGCATGCACCCTCTGACGCACGTCTCCCATCTATCGCTTCTTCCATCTCTTCTTACTCGGACAGCGCGCTATTCTCTTCTATCCAATACAAATATACTGATTATCATTCTGCTTTTTATATTTCCCTTTGCACTTATTCTTATTTATATTAGACTAGAGATTTGGTCGTCGTAAAAACATTCGCGTTTATGATCGAAAAATTAGGATTTTAAATTATAATCCAATATCCGAATAATGCAAGATATCTGATGGATTTACGTTGATCTTTAAAATTCGCATGTTGGTTAAATCATTAGACTGGCCTCGATTTACTCCGTTTTTTGCTGTGTAGGGGGTGTACGAGCATCGGAAGACCTCTGCCGCGGTTAATTACACGATGCTTGCATGCATGATGATCAGCTTCTTAGATTAGCAAGGGGCAACTCCTACACACCGCGGGAAGTCAACCATGAATCAGGCGAGCGCCTATGGCGTCTGACACGTTGCGCGTCTCGAGTTCTTCACCCTTAAAGTTACCGGACTAGAAGTCGAAGGCTGTAACTTGTTGCCGGAACTTCGTGAGCGCGGCTGCCGCAAGAAAGCCGAATTATACGGAACTGCGTGTTACGGAACTCGAGCCATACCGAAGGAAATGAAATAATTATATCTTTTCAAACCGAGTTTTAATTATACAGATAATATCAATACCCTACCAACGAGACATTCTAAAGTTTCTCTCGTTTTAAAGCATTGATACAGCGAGAATCGTGACGGTACGATGCAGCGGTGCACCGACAGCCGGTGTACCAAAGTAGATATGCAGAAAATACTATTTTCTCTGTATATAATTTTAACTTTCCGTAATATTATCGTTCTCAAGAATTTGCTTTCATAAGAAATATGTGCGGTTGTAATCTAAAATATTACTTCTCTTCAAGAAAATTTTATCTAGTTTAAAAAAAGAATAATTCTTATGAATGTATGTTATATCAACTTTGAAAATTTAAATGTTTGCAGTCTAATTCCGATAAATGGAATTTTATTTTTGTCGCTGTATACTCGTTTCGTATTACACGCGTGTTGTGCTAGAGTTTTGCACATTTCCCATTCGTATTTAAAATACTTTCAGCAGGTATGAATAAAGTTATACGGTGAATGATGCTTACATCCAATTACGGTAACCAGCGTTTTCAATAAAAGCCTTCACGGTACTTTCTGTTTGCGCATTCCGCGCCAGCTAACGAGCCGTTGGTTTGCCACTTAAACTTTTCCATTGTGTGCTCTCTCTCTCATTTTCCCAGCCGCGAGGAATTTTCGGTATTCGCTGAGAGATCTAGTATAATTGCTCGGATTACGCGAGAAGACCGAGAGCACCGGATAACCACGGATTACATGGCGGTCCGCGTGACGCACGAATCAACCAAATAGTGATTTTCGTAAAATTGCTTCCTCGATTTAACAACGCCGGCCATTCGAGAGCTGCGGCATCCCTTGTAAACCGACAGCGGCGTGCAGAGTATCGGCGATCATATTTGGGTACCGGTCTGTATTACATCGACGAGGTCACCGTCGACCACACACTCAATTAATTAATCTAGTCAATTACTTAACAAATATAAATAAGCTAAAATATTAGGTAAACCGCAATCGCGCGAGCGTTTATAACATAGTAAAATGGTAATTTTCTTAGGAAATAATGAAATATCTATGCATTCGTTATAACAAACCTCCTTTTGCGCATTCATATATCTACTATTAGTACTGAAATATAATTATTTTGCAGATTTAATCGATCGTTCATACATAACGTAATCAAAAGATTTTGAATAATATATAAATTTAAAAGTGAATTTCATAAGAATAAGTCAGAAAGTTGAATTATTAATGAGATGTGATGTTATTGTAATTTGATTATTCTTCGTTAATTTATTACTATTATTCTTTTAAAATACTATTCTTTTAAAAAATTGCTCATTGCTGTATGTACATTTACATATATATATGGAGACTTGGGCAAGTTGTATCAATTTTTTAAAATATACATATTTCTTTATTTATAACATATTTATAACATATTTATTTCTTTTAATACATATGAAGAACTATTTATCCTACTATTTGCAAAAAGGTGTAATTTTAGGATGTTTAGGAGACTTGGGCAAGTTGTATCAATTTTTTAAAATATACATATTTCTTTATTTATAACATATTTATAACATATTTATTTCTTTTAATACATATGAAGAACTATTTATCCTACTATTTGCAAAAAGGTGTAATTTTAGGATGTTTATGAATAAAATATCAAAATACGAATTAGTACATCTTGCCCCGCTTTGGAGCAAAATGAAACAGAGTTAGGAAAAGTTGTAACATGTTCTAAAAAACCAAATTATCTGTTCTAAAATAGAAATTTGCTGCTTTAAAAACACAAATTTAGTACTTTAAAAACGAATTATCTATTTTAAAACAGAAATTATTTTCTTATATTATTTTTGTTTTTAAAGCAGTAAATTAATTTGTTTTTAAAATAGTAAATTTGTGTTTCAAAACAGATTTTATTTGATTTTAAAGAATTTGATTTTAAAGCAGCGAATAATATCTAGTACAATAAAACAAACACAACTCATGCGCACGTATCCATAGAGCATAAAAATGTGACCACATGCTCGCATCGCAATATTTCCTGGCTGTAACAGATTTCCTAACCTGAATAGTCGTCAACTTTAACTTAAAATATTCCAGTTCACAAAGCAGAGCGACACTTTTATCTTGTCAAATTTTTATTTTTATGTGTCGATTCAGTGTATTGTTATCAAAATTTCAAGTGAGCGGGCTTTTCTTAACATTTACCCTGAGGTTAATTGTAATGATGTTACAATGTACTCTAGCAATATCGTATTTTTAACTCTCTCTCTCTCTCTCTC
>NW_012130067.1:5984063-5987635 GCF_000143395.1 Atta cephalotes | reverse complement strand
CTCTCTCTCTCTCTCTCTCTCTCTCTCTCTCTCTCTCTCTCTCTCCAAATTGAAGTTATTAATATGAATATATTTGAAACTATAATATTTAAAAATATCAAAAAAGATAACATGCACATAGTTTTGAGAAAATATACTTTAGACTTAAAAAAAATGAAAATACGATACAAAGCATTTTATTTGAAAGTTTAAAACAAAAAAGTATAAAATTGTAAATTTACATTTACGTGACTTGTTTAAACACAGTACATAACTTTTTTTACACGCGGCGCACGCGCAATTGACGGAATAAGGTAGACGCAAGCCTCGATTATTTTTGTTCTGCATATGATCACCTTATTTTATTTTAAAAAATATTTATTTTCATTTTTATAACTTACCTTCATTGCAATTGGTCTCAGTCTTCTCTATACAAATATAGCAATAAACAATTTTTTAAAAGAACATATTAAGTAATAAATTAATTATACAAATTAAAATTTTTAATTATTGCAATAATAATTACATTAATAATATAGAAAATAAATAATATTAAATTAAAACTTTTGTAAGCGCTTTTTTTAATATAATTCAGTATGCTATTGCAAACCATTTGCGACATGCAGATTAGTGATTTTTATATTGCTGTTTTCACAAAGAAGCAGTACAAGGAGAAATATACTTTCAGTTTTAGAACGACTGAAACAGTGAATAAATACAGTGAACAAATTTATTTCAAGACTTCTATGTGCCGGCATAGAGTTACTTAAGGCGCTTAAGAATGCGATGTTGTTAATAAGTGATTCATCTTATATGGAGCGAATGGCATTATTTTCTATCTCGGAGAATAGTTAATTTTATTCACGATATGTTTATCCGCTTTTATCTCTTATCGCGAAATTAGTCTTTTTGGAATTATGTCTATAAATATACAATAGGTATATATCTTATAAGAATTACTTTAAAAAGCGTACTTTAAGGATTGACAAACGTGAATTTAAATTAAAATATTGTATTATAAAATATTGTATTATAAAATTAAATATAAAACTAATCATTCTAATATAATAAAAGGAAGATTTAAAGATCCAGACATTACTATTACAAACATAAACTACTATAAATATATATATCGCAAAACAGTTTATATCTTAGAAAGGTATATTATATTATACATAATCATTATACATAATCTTCGATAATTCGTAATTTTAACGAGAGAATAAAGGGCACATAAGAGTCAAATATAAAGAAGTATTTTAAAACATGAAAAATAAAAAAAATATGTATAGGATAACTCTGGCAAATATGCTGCACTGGAATTTATGCCGCAGAAATAAAAAAAAATAGAAGGAGTGAAGGCAATTTTCCCGCAACTACTCTGTTCCATGCCTTTATGTTACCTTTATGAGTATGAGATGATTTCAATTTCTTACTATTAATATTAATGAAATTATTGTGAGTTGAATCGATTTGTCACTGTTAAGTAGCGCCATCATAAATTATAATCTACATAAAATGATTACTGTAAGACGTGCAAAAGACTTAGTGGTTATTTCGTGATACATGAGTGTAGAGGAATAGTAAAATATGTATAACAAAATACAAGTACTTTGCTTTTATATTCTTTGTTTGTTGTCTTGTGTATTTCACCGATTTGGGATATATGGCATTTTTAACAGGCAAGGTTTTATGCTCAAAGCATACAAAGATTGCTCAGATTGAATTTAGTAAATACAATAAACGCATTACATGAAATATAGTATGTATCTCATGACACTTGTAATACATCTGGGAAGATTGTAATTATTATTTATTACTTCATATACATATTTATCATTCTTATTCCTTAATAAAACTTTATAAACGCATTTTATAAGTTATTTTGTCATTTTACATCTTATTTATATGCATTATTTGTAAATTTTTATGAGTCATACATACTCTCCCCTCTCTCCCCCTATGAGTAGACATATATCCCACTCCTATGGGGGATATACAGCAAAAATGCAAGGCTTTAAAAAAAGTTTATTTTTTAATACGAAATATAAATATTTCGGATTTGTAATAATTTTTTATAATATTGGGAGTACAAATTAGTTCGGTCCAATTTTTTTATGCATTTATTTCAAAACAAAATAAATGAACAGATCAATTAAAGTATTGTCCATCACAGTCTACTTTTTCCCATCTCTCAGGCAATTTTCGAATTCCATCTCGAAAAAATGACTCGTCTTTAGAGACGATCCAATTTTGGAGCCAATTTTCGATTTCTGCGAAAGAAGTGAACCGGTGACTTGCTGCATCCTTCGAAACAACCAATAATCAGAAGAAGCAATGTCCAGAGAATACAGCGAGTGCGGTAAAACATCCTATTTGAGCGTTTTCAAATATTTTTTTATGACTTTAGCGACATGAGGCCGAGCGTTGTCATGAAGAAGAATAACTTTATCATGTCTTTGCTCGTATTCCGGCCGTTTTTCTCGCAATGCACGTTTTTCTCTCAAACGAATCAATTGTAGCTGATACCGCCCGTAATGGAATCGCCAGGTTTCAGCAGCTCATAGTAAACAAGACTCTTTTCATCCCATCAGATACAGAGCATGATTTTCGAACCATGAATATTTAGCCATGGTGTTGATGTTGAGGTCGATGGCAATGATTGACCGAGCTTAGCGTAGTATTTTTTCTTCTTGGAGTTGTCGTAGAATATCCACTTGTCATCTCCAGTCACAATCCGATGCAAAAAATCTTTTCTCTATTGTCTTTGAATCATTGTTCGCAAGTGAAAAATCGCCTTTCAACGTCTCTCGGTTTCAGTTCATAAGGTACCCAATTTCCTTGTTTTTGAATCATTCCCATGGCTCTCAATTGTACAGAAACGGCTTGTTGAATTACTCCCAATGATTCTGCAAGCTCCTCTTGCGTTTAACTCTGATCTTCTTCGAGTAATGCCTCTAATTCTTTGTCTTCCAATTTTTTTGGCTGTCCAGAGCGAGGCTTGTCTTCAACGCTGAAATCTTCATCCTTGAAACGTCGAAACCATTCCCTAAATGATTTATCAGTTGGAGCAGTGTCACCATAAACTTCGACAAGCATTCGATGGGCTTCAACCGCACTTTTCTTCCAATTAAAGCAGAAAATCAAAACCTCCCGCAAATACTACTTGGTTAACACAAAATTCGACATTTCAAACACAGTAAAAATTAAGATTTTTGTATGAAACTCAAAGCGATAAAAACTGAATATTATTAGCAGATGTTTAACCTCTCTGAAATCGCCAAAATCAGTCACTATGAACTAGCTGGAGCTATCTTTAGGGAAACGGATCGAACTAATTTGTATTCCCAATAATAAACAGTACAAAATTTTTACTGATATAGTTCATTTATTTTAAACATAGTAAATAATATTTAATAAATTAAAGTTTTTGATAGATGCGGTGTATATACCGAAGTTACCCTAATATAATATTCTATAATTGATTAAAATAATTAATTATATATATAATAATTATTATATATATATATATATATATATATATTATTTATTTATTTATTTAATTATTACTTATTATTATTATATTATTACTT
>NW_012130067.1:5980985-5984043 GCF_000143395.1 Atta cephalotes | reverse complement strand
ACTACTACTATAACGTATATACTACGTATACTATACTATAGTATATATATATATATATATATATATATATATATATATATATATATATATATATATATATATATATATATATATATATATATATATATATATATATATATATATATATATATATATATATATATATATATATTATATAAATTATAGAATATTATATTATACATACTTTCTTTTAATTTTTTATGTTTTAAAATACTTCTTTATATTTAACTCTTATATTTAACTCTTTATTCTTTCGTTATTGTTTCTTAAATTAAGAGTTCCTTCGTTCTTGTAATAACTTATTTGATAATTTTTTAGTTATAAAATGTAATATTAATTAAACAAAGATATCTACTATAATTATCATATTTGCACTTTTCTTTTATAATACATATATTCGTACTTAATATTGTTTTTATTTTATTCGGATTTTTAAAAAACATCAAAAGAGCTTCAAACGGAACAAGTTGTCTTTTTTTTCGTAGCTACTGTTGGAAGCGGATGATCCTTCTCGTGATGAAGTAAGAAGATTTCATGCTGCACAAAGAAGAGTTTTTCCACGTCCTACCTCCTTGATAAAATCGCCACAAAGAACAAGCCGGAACAAGATATCCGATCTTGATATTACAACACTTCGAAAGAGTATATTTATAAGACTCATTGTCCGTTTTATCCTCGGTATTATTTTACTGATTTTTATTTCTATCTTTCTTTGTTCTTGGAATTTTCCCTCCGAAAATTTTAAATAATTACACTAAATAACAGTATATATATATAGTGATATATCGGAAGATCACATAAGTCAGAGTTACATAAATTCTCATTGTACACTAAACAGAAGTTGTTTAACATGATAAAAATATCAGTAAAAATGGAATATATAATTTATATATAAGCAACTGACTTTGCTTATATGTGAAAACCTTGATATTTTTTCTCATAAATTGTAAAAACAAAAAGGAAAAATCATCGATAAAATATCATGATATATCTACTATTCAGCAAGTATTAAATCAAAATGATTTTCAATCCAAAGCTGAATTGATACAACTTCAAGAGTATTAAAATTTTGCATATTTTATCTCTAGATTTTATCTCTAGATAAATATCGATAAATATCGATTTCCAACGCCAAGTCGAATGCTCGATCGGAATTTCAGTTGGTCGCTACAGTGACATCGTATATGAGAACATTTACACCACTATTATACTTACTCATGTTTAGGAATGCTATTTGAAAATTCGCGGAGGGTAGCCACCGGTAATGTCGACCGAATTTCAAATGCTGCGAATGTCACGGATGCGAGTCATGTAAACTCCCTGAAACTCATAATTATGTTTATGTGAATCATTAACAAAATGATATTTTCACAAGCTCAAATTATTCAGTACATCTGTCGTAATCTTCTACTTTTTATTAAAAAGTATTCGCAAACTATTATTATGTACAAAAATTCTAGATTTAATAAAAACGTAAAAATGCAATTATTTATCGAAACTTTTTAATAAAAATGAGTGTAAAATGCGCGCGCAATTAAAAACAAATTTAATTTTAACTGTTACGTGCAAATAATTTAACTCTTTGAAAAAAACTCAAATAACTAATTTCATTAAAAAGAATTATTCAATGTCTAAAACAAAATCTAATTTATAAAATACAAAGTTTATCTTAATTTACAATAGAAGTATAATAGAAGTTACAAAAAGTATATACTTTACAATTATTTTGTTCCGTGAAGAAAATTTGTAATTTTTAAATTTAATTAATTTTTGATTGTATTATGTAGTTGTTGTGACAAAAACATCTTAATTTCTTAATGATAGTATTTTTATGTTAATATTGCTAACAAATATAAAAAGAGTAAAGTGTTTGTATTTGCGTATTTCCCATATTTTACCACTCATCTAGTTCAGTTGGATTTCCGGCAGATGCAGAAGAAAACTAATGTGCATGGCGCGAAAACAGCAAGAAACGTTAGTTACGCTCTATGTGCGTCGAACCAATTTCAGAGATGTTTCGATGTAAAGGGGAAGAATAGTATGGGGATGGACTGAATTTATATCCCTGCATCCAATTTCTACGACGGTGTATAGTCTGCGGACCGTAGTAGACTTCGGCTATCGTTACTTCGTACGCTTCGATGCATGGCATGCGGCGTGAACAGCGGCGCAGCAACTATTGCAGCGGGTGGCACGACGTGACGTTGGTGGTCGTTTTACAAAGCGATATATATCGCTCTCGGGTATACTTTTATTCCGCAAATATTCATAAATCCACGGAAAGAATAAAAGGCCTGCTTATTCCGCTCGCCTTTTGTTGTCGGCGGCACGGCGGCGAGCCGTTGAAAGCAAACGTCGCAGTTAAATGGCTGGACGTAATTTTCCCGTTGTTCTCTTGGTCGGAAGAAACGACATTTTTGCCGATTCTGCGTGCTTTCTCATGTTAACGAGCTTCGAACTCGTTTCGTACTTCGTTCCGTCCGTAACTACGATACCCCGCTTCTCTTCCATTAGAAACGCGAGAAAGTTCGCGAGAAAGAAAAGCGTTAAAGTTTGTCCCAAAAAAAAACGACGAATATGTATCAATCGTGTGACTCGTGGATTGATTTATATTTTATGTGATTGTTCCTTTATTCAATTTTATCATATACACGTACGTTCTCCATTTTCATTTAACGCCCAAAACAAAATCTTTAATTTATTTAAAACAAATCGAATAATATTATATCACTTTTCATTTGATGCACAATTTAATTCGATTTAATCAGGAGGCATTTCGCGTTTATAATGAAAAAGAGCGATGTTTGCAATGAAACGCGAAACGATAAGACATGTTTGCTCGTTTTGCAATATAATTCGTGCACGAAATGAAATAGATTTCCCATGAGAGAGAAAGAGAGAGAGAGAGAGGAGAGAGAGAGAGAGAAGAGAGAGAGAGAGAGTAGTACAACAGTAGACGACGACCGTACCGTTACGGTAGTAGTACGTCGGTCGGTCGGTACGTAACGTACGTAGTAGTTAAGTTAAAAGTACGTAC
>NW_012130067.1:5969109-5980850 GCF_000143395.1 Atta cephalotes | reverse complement strand
TAGTAGTAGTACGTAGTAGTAGTAGTAGTAGTAGAGTAGTACTATATATAGTAGTAGTAGAGAGTAGAGAGAGTAGAGAGAGAGAGAGAGAGAGAGAGAGAGAGAGAGAGAAAGAGAGAGAGAGAGAGTGTTACAACATAGGCAGCACCTTCGGTGAGTATCGCGTGGCAATCAGTGTGTTAAAAATAGCCCTCGCTTTTGGACAATGCTACGCTGATTCTATTTTTCTACGCAAACCCACTTTAATTCTATATTTCTTCCGCGTGTCATAAGATGTCGTGCCGGCATGCAAATAAGTATATACTATGCTACATAATTTTGCAATTACGACAATAAGTACCGCAAATAATACAATAGCTGTACATGCATTTGAAAATCTACCTATGCTCGTTGATAATAGACGAAATTGCACGCGTGTGAGATACTTCCGATAATATAATCGAGCGCACTCGTGCTGAAGAACACCGGCTACTTGTCCAAGCCCTCTCCAACTGCCGGATAATTACCCTGGGGACATTCGAGAAGCGGCTACGTTTACGATAATGCACAATGTAATTCTCATTACATTGCGCCGTTCACCGGCAGGATTCGAGATACGTGCTCTCGTGGAGGAGAGACGACATTATTGCATCCCGCAGGACCTTCCCCAAAATAGGTCAGGAACACCCTGTGGCTTGTGCTCAAACGCGATAACAGCCACTTAAGCATTGTTCTCGGTTTCGATCGAAGGTACCACCCGAATCGTCCACAATCTCGACGGAACGATCTCTCGGGAGAGACGACCACAGGGCGTTATATCGATCGATGGCGGCGAAAAAGTGAATCGAGTGCGCTCTTTGAAGCGATGTGCTGGGGAATCGAGTTGAAAGGCTTGTTGCGGTATTATCGAGTTTTAGTAGGACCGGGTTTGCATGAACGGTGCATGAAAACGAGTCGCTGTGATAACTAAGGGGCTTTCAAGTGCTACGGACACGTCAAGAGCGAACGCGATCGCGGTTTTTCAATAAAGAGCCCATCAGATAATAAACCGGGTCGACGATTTTCTTGATGCTAATCGTAAATTCGCCCGTTTATCATAAAACATAAATTCTCGAGACGCTTTCAAGTGTGCTAAATTATATAAAAGCGTTTGTAGAGAGATGGAATTACGACAGAATTTTTCTAAAATACATGTAAATACAATTTACTTATTACAATAATGCAATAAAAAAATATTCATGCAAAAATATATTCATTATCCTTTTACTAAATGAAATTTATGCGATAGAACAATAGTATGTAACAATTAAAATAAATCTCGTGTCACACAACATTTAAACATTAGCCGTTCTAGAGTTAATGCATAGATATACGTAATGTAGGAAAATAAAGAGAACCATAAAGCCATTTAAAACATAGACAACCGGAATAAGTGTGATAACAGTGGAGTGTCATTAGCATGGCGCACCAAGTGCTAGATTTGAAAGGAGGGATTTGAATTCAAGGGATCTCGAATTTAAATAGATTCCGTTAATTTTTTTTTGCTGATCCTATAATAATTGATTCTTTAATTCGAAATAAACCTCAAAACAAGGCATAAATAATAATTAAAAATATTGATCTCTCTCATTATCCGAATAACAACTACTTTCGTATTCCAATTCCATTATCATGGCATTTTATTATTGATATCAAATTTACAATTGATATTCTAGTTTATACCTGTAATATTACATATTAATGATCATATTATTAATAAATTTAGATTCTGAATTAAAACGTGATGTAGAAAGAACTAATCCAGATTTCTAGACGCACCTAACTTTTCTAGAGATATACGGGCTTCCTGCGAAACGAAGCACAAGTAAGTGCACTCTAATGGGAATAAGAGTGAGAAACTTTTCTCGCTTTTCAAAGTATGAGAGATTGTATCAGGAGAAATGCCAATGCTTTATTTTTCTACGTTATTGAGAGCAACAAGGAAGCAAGTCTCGACGGAATAAGGATCTTAGTGGAAGATCTTTTGTGTGAGACAAAGAAAACGATCGATTGTTCCTGTCCAGAACTGTGGCTACCGTGGAGTATGGCCTTGATCATAGCAATAGAGAAACCCAATATAAGTTGCCAATAAGACGGCAGTTGCTGTTCCTACCTACAAATTAAAACTATCCCCTTTCGTGAATCTTCCTCTACCTTTATTTCTTTTCGACGGTGCAGTCATCAGTAATATTTGACGGTTGAAATAAGAACGGCAATATTTTCTTAATAACAGGAAATTAAATAGACACAATTACGTGAATGGTTTTAATTGCAAAATGAAATGGTTGGATCGTGCGCGTCTATCGTTTCCAATTTATTACCGTAATAAATGTTAATTCATTTTAACTCTACATTAAACAGTAATATTGTAATTGCAATTAAAGAAATTCTTTTAATTTTTGAACACTTTTTCTTGAAATTAAAAAATTTTTTCATAATGTTAAATACTATTTTTACATAATTCAAACAAGAACTTGATCGCATCTAAGTTTCAAACACGAGACGAATTCATGCTATTACATATATGTCTCATCACGCAATCTGGTTGCATTGTGTAAAACGAAATTTGCATTTCGAAATGCGTCTATGTGTGGTAGTGATATTCGTGCGAATACCGACTCTTGTGATAATAAGATAAAGCCGTGTATGTCTCGTTCAAGCTAGTATATTGTATTGACAGCACTGACAAGCTTTTATATAAACCGATCATGCACTTTCAGAATAGCATTCAAATAGGATTATTGAGATTATTAATACCTAGCTTTGTTCCCATACGTTATTTATCAATGGATTTTTTTTAATCTTGCACTTCCCAATTCAGAAAGAACGATTTTGCTGCAATATCTAAAAATTTAGCTAGATACAGATAAAAATAATTTTGTTGGATTATCAAAATATTCACGCAGAAAACTCAAGTATGATGAGCAATACTACAAAAAATTTTAATATTTTAACAACTAGCTTAAATATCCTACATAATTATTTTGAACAAAATTATCCAACAAAATTATTTTTGGACCAGTATCTAGCTAAATTTTTAAATAAAATCGTCAATTTAACAAAAAACCGTTTTTTCTGTGTATTTTCTAAAACTCGATGCAACGTATGTATATCCGTTTGATTGTTGTACACATTCGGCTATAAATCAACAATTCGACAAAAATAAATTCTTTTCACTAATATTTCACAAAGCTTTGCACGACAAAAATAATTAATGAAAAAAACATAATTTTTACTTTCCTTTCGTACCGTCGCTTGGCATATTACTATTATATACTTGATAATATTATAATATTTTAAAATATACATATCTCGAAAAGCAAATTATACTTCAATCAATTATTGTTTATCATATTGTATTTAATATATTCATTGTGATAAATTTTTAATATGATATTATTCATCATTTCATACATTAATATCTATGACTCGTTAAATAGAAGTATCACGTACATTGAATATGTTATAACACAAAGAAGGTATATGAATATAATCGCTACCCGTTAAGTGCGCTTCCATGTTTCACATCCTTTTATGTATATCTCACAAGAATATTTCTCGTTGATGCAACTAGGAAACCAGAAGTATAGATAATTTATAACTTGATATACTCAAGTTAAGAAAGATGTACACTTTCTTTTATTTTTAAGTGCAGGATTTTAGTAATACACTAGTACTTTAGTGATGTATCGTTTACTTAGATCAACGTTAAATCTCGTCTTTGTTAATGCTGAGCAAATTTTTATGCGAACATCGCATAAAAAATTTTGAAGTCCCTATATATTTCTATTTGATATAAAATTGTCGAAAAATCATTAATCATTTTTGCATGCAAATATTTTCAGCAATATTGATATCTTTTTGCATATAAAAATTTGATTTTGATGACGCAATTTGTTTTAAAAATTTTTTTAATATTTGCATTATTAAATATTTTAATAATTATTCTATTTATATTTTATATATATATATATATATATATTAATTTTATATAATTATTATATATATATATAATCACACACACACACACACACACACACGCGCGCGCGCACACACACACACACACACACACACACACGCGCGCGCGCGCGCACGCACACGCACGCACGCACGCACGCACGCACGCACACACACACGCACGCACGCACGCACAAAATTTTAATAAAATAAAATTAATGTAAAATTACCAAATAACGAAAATAAATTTTGTATTTCTACAGTTTTGTTTAGTAAAATTCCAGCTATATTTAATTGAAGCATGTGTTTATTAAATAAGAATGTAAACTAATCAAATAATCCAAAAATAAAATTGCATGCAATAATAATTTTGTAGCATTCCATACATCTATATTTTACGTGCTGGTTACACTCTAACCCGAGTTATCCTCGCAATGACGATACGCAGAAACACTGTACGTTAACGTGACAGATCATAGCAAAAGTTATATGTATACGTTGATGCGAGGATTTCGTGCTCGACATCACACGCGATGTATTATATGCATATCCAAGTTTGCATTGGCGTTATTGCTCGGAGATTTGAGTATCTCATGTTTACACAGGTATACTACGTATGTAGCAATCTGTGTAAATAAAAAAAATCATACAAAATTTAATATATGTTAATATTGTGTTAACGTTGATAATAAATTACTCAGAATGCATGTTTAATTGTATGTTTGCTATCAAAATAAAAATTTGGATATCGGCCAATAAATTTGATCACATTTAAAGTGTAAATACATACGGCGGGTCCAGGAAAAATATGCTAAACACTGACAAATAAGGACAAGCACGAATACTTTCTGTTTATACGTTTCTTTAGGCGATGTACGTGGTTGGACTTGTCTCTATGTGTTAACCAACCTTGCTTCTCTCTTGGTTCGATAAAACTTGGCGTTTTGCATAAAAAGCACGAACGATATTTGGCGCTGAATATCAGCAAGGTGAATACCTGGCGATATACGTGCAAGAAATCTTGACTGATGCCGGAGGTGGCAATTCGAATACCAAATAGCGAAAAGTTGTCGTTTGGTGTCGCGAATCAGAGGAGTGCAAGTGATGAGACTCACAGTAGAAGTAAACGCGGAGCACGCGGAAACGAACAAGAGCGCAAGAAACGCGCTTACTCGAAATTAGGAACTTTCCACTCGGAAATATTTGTACTGCTTATTATTTATTGATAAAGAAACGGCGCATTGTTGCGTAAGGAGAAACTCGTTCAAACTTTCTCATGAATTTCCACTTTTGTGATTGTCGCTTCGCGAACGCGCCGAGTTGGAATTTTGCCGGAGAATGTAGATCTCATTTCATCGATTTTTTATGCTTTGATTTATATTTCAGCGCGCTTGCTGTCTGTACACTTGCCAATAAACGGGTTCAACTGCATCGACGAGAAATCGTATTGTCGTTTCCATTAAGAACTTTAAAAATGAGTTATTAATTTCATTTGCTGAAACTGTTTGTTGTTACAAATGATATATCCGTACAATATTTTTCGCATCGTGACAATCTTTCTTTTCCAATTTACTACCAATAATTAGTAATTAAGAACAATTAAAAAGAAAATAAAGCAAACTTCATTTGCGTTACCTCCATTAATCTATAATATTAAGACTCATGGCTGGACCAGTAAGATTAGTAAAAAAAAAAAAAACAGTTGGAAATAGGACTGGGCATGAAAAAAATTTCTGATATAAAAACCACATTAAAAATTAATTATGCAACTAAGTGTTATATGAACAAATTATTAAATATTAACTAAAAAGAAACTAATTATGTTAATCAATTCTGCAGGAAAAGTTATAAAAGAAACTATATAACTTTTTCTTATATCGTTTCTTCGTATGTAAAAAAATTATAAACATTATGAATTATTGAAACTGATTCCTCTTTATAAAGTTAGCCAAAAAAAATTGTAAAAAATTACACATGTCTTTTGCAATTTTTCCTACAGAATCAATTAACGTAATCCGTCATATTTATTGATGTATAACATACATATTTATTATAACAATTTGCAAAATTGATTTTTGTAATGTGCTTTTTATGTGAGAAATGTTTTTTTCATACTTCGGTTCTATTTTTAAGTATTGTTTTTTTTGTTTACTGGTTTAATCGTGAGCGTTAAGGATGTATATTGGATGTATAATCTCTTTAAAAAGAATGAATTGGAATTGGAATTGGAAATTTATACTTTCCATATGAAAATGAATGTTATATGTATACATATGAAACAGTTCAATAAATCAATATTTATATATTCATAGCAACAGAATTTTATAGTTTAAATAAAATTTTCTCATTTTGTTTTAATTATAATATATTTTGAAAACATATCTACCATTTATTAAAATAATTTTAAAATCTAGGTTCTAAATCGCTGTCAATCTTTTTATTTTCAAATACAATATAGAAAAATCTGCATTTTTTTCATAATTTTTTATTATTTTATTAAAAAATACGCGTAACATGTGTGTGTACATCCTTAATGCATGAGTTGCATTGAATAAAAATTCAAAATGTTCCAGTTCAGACTACTGTCTTTTACGACCAAGGTTAATCGAAGACGATGTTTGTCTTAAATAAGTGAAACTTGTTGTATTCCACGAAAACTCTACAGGTGTACTAACGACGATGTGCATACATACAACGCGCGTCTTCGATGCGCTGGGCCCGCTATATAAACAAAAGAAAGAACAGTCATAAAGAATCGGGGTCTCGTGGGCACACGGTAACGCAGGAAACAAGATACTCTACGTTTACATAATGCATGAGAAAGAATATTTACTGCTCCATCGGCGTATATATGTACCTACATGTTGCATCGTACACTTTCAAAGCTACTAGTACGTCACTGCAGCGGGGACTATTTGGCGCAATATCTGAAGCTAAAGTTGACGCTTTACGACGAATCTATTACTAGCTACAACTACACTCTTAACATTAGTGACGTATACTATGTTCTCGCGGTACTAACTTTATGTTGCAATGTAACACAAATTGTGTATGGCTATTTTGAAACGGATAAATCAATCCAACATTCTGATGAAGGAAAAGGACACGTTTGTGATGGTTCGTATTTAGTATTTAAATTAATAATAAATGATTTTTTTAGCTTGATATAAAGATTTACTTGATTTTATAATCGATTCAATTCGATCATTTGCTACAAATAACTTGATAGAAAATATATTCTTATAAATCTTTGCATGAAATTTCCCGTAATATACCTAACTTTTCTGTAAAAACAATACTCGAAATAATACTTTTTATCTTGCAAAAATCCAGACAACAAATGGAACATGACTGATAAAGCTGTCATGAGATCGTGGGTTTTTCATAAGCTGTCTTACTGCGAATAAAAGACAAAGGCAGAAGCATAGAGGAGATTTACGTCAATCCAGTTCACCAGCCGACACGAGAGACGAGTAATCAAATTTTCCCCTAAGATGGTGGCAAACACGTCGACGTATTTGCCGAACACTCGACAGAACCTCTCAAACTCGATGGTTTTCTACGATTATACGTCTATAATGCTTATGCGCTAACAGCAGTCTGATTGCATGAAAAAGAAACTACACAGACTCGGAATTTATTGCACAACATCAGGTAAGAACAAACGACGTCTTTAACTTCTTTACGAAGACTAATTGTGCTATCTGTTCTTACTCAAATGTATAATAATTATTTAGAATACTGCTATATAAAGGAACCTACAATATCATGAGAATTCTCAATCCACTCTAATTTCGTACGAGAATGATGCATGTTTAATAACTCATTTTCATAATTTTCATTTGCATTTATACTCCCTTATTATTCTAGGCGCAAAGTTTCCCTAGCATAATGACGTTTACATGATTATTCCACGCGCCGCCATGTCAACGCATGTTGCTTCTGTGCATTGAAGCGGATTCTGCTAAAGTTTCGCGAGAATTTTGATAATTAATATTCATTACGAGAATCATATAGGCGTGGAACAGAATATGATGCATTTTCCAAAAGTTAGAAACGCGTATGATATATTACGATAAAACTATATGCTGATAAATTAATTGTTTAAGTTTTCTTTTTTTTTTAATATAAAGGAATGTTTCAAAGGAATGTTTTATTTCTATGTAGTTTAAAAAAATTTACTACTTATATAATCCTAATTTTGCTATTTGCAGAAAGTGATCTATTGTAAGTTTCATTAATTATCTAATTAACTTTATTAATTATCTTTAATTAATTATCTAATAATTAAATTAGTTCCTTTAATAAATAAAGGAAAGTTTTGATTAATTCTATATTTGCTTTATCTCTATATAGATTTTTAAAAATAAATAATTATACGATCCTCATTTTGCTAATCGTAGAAAGTGAGCTAATCAATAATTAATAAAATAGAATTTAAGAATTCTATCTATTAGTGTAAATTGAACAGGTATGCTGAACAGGAACGCAGCAAAATAACTTGAGAAAAACGAATATGTCTTCGATCGTTTCTAATAGAACATCTGCGCTTTTTACCTCGTTTTACATAGTGATATCGACGTCACAAGAGGGAATCTTTTCAAGCATCTTTCCTCCTCATTTTCGTTCTATCGCGGCTATTTATATTTTCACAGCGGTTCAACCGAAGACTAGCCCTCATTTACTTTGGAAATGAAGGTGTTACAATGAGGTGGGCGGCAGCGCGCTTTTATTGGTACGCCTTACAGAGCCATTTTGCATCTTCTCTCCTAGCAGTCGTCACCGATTTTCTCCTTATTTACGCGTAGAATTCCACCTCTTTCTGCAGTTTTTCATTCTTCCCTTTCCCCACGTTCCTTTCTTTTCTTCTGTGAGAACGTACGATTCCTTCTTCGTTCGAGCATCGAGCAAATTACTTTCTGAGTGGCTCCGTCGAGTCGTATCTCGTCTCACTCACGTCCCATTCTTTTCCCTTTTCTACACCCATGTCCCAGTTCCTTCAGGAATCTGGATGGATATCGACCATTATTAATCTTTACAATTCGAGGGGCAATCCTTCCAAGAGTTTTCATCCTACAGTTATTAAATGGGCGTTCTTAATCGTGTCGGATACAAAAGATAGAATATTGGAAGTATTTTTTTTATTTCTGTCATCTGACAAACAGAGTATTACTCAGCAAGTTTTCACGCGATATTGGAACTTACTTCCTTATTGAAGAAAATAAATAACATTGTTATGACCTTTCATTATAATGTACGTAAATAGAATCTTTTACATTACACAATTCAAAGTCTGTAAGAGAATATGTAGAGTATGTTAGAGAATTTAATATATGTTATTATATTAATTCCATTTCGCTTTACTAAACAAGATTCGTCGAATAATCGTATGATATGAGCTATGAATTTGGGTCTTTGATGTTCGAATAAATTTATAATATCTACCGCATATATAAAGTCCTGAATTATATAATACTAATACAGTGCATTGGCATTTATGACGATTGGTATAACACTATTAATAAATGTCCAAATAATCCAAATCATCGATATATTCAATATATGAATGTTTTTATATGAAATAGAAATTGACTTTTAACCTTCACATATTCCTATTCTTCACTATCTTACCTTTTACATATTTGGAGCACACGAGTACAAGCACAAATTTACGAAAACTGATGAATATAAAATCGAATTTTTTCCGCAGACGCGATCTTCTGTGTCTAGTACATCGTGCAAAAGAACACGATGAATATATGGATGCGGAAGTAATACCCGATAGCGATCAACTTTTATCCATGTATCCCGTTTTTGTTGCTGCCGTAATAATAGCCATAGCAACAGCGAGAGCACCTCAAGGGAAGTATCGATCGTTCCTCATGGGCTTGGGGAACATGAAAGATGCTTTCTTTGTAAAAGTTTGGCGCGAGAAACGTTTACTCTTTGTTTAACAAACTTATAGCTTAGTAAACACAAATGCGTTGAAGCAATACATAGATCGCCAAGAATATGTAATTAGTATAATTACATATTTGATACATTCATAATATCCTAACATGAATTGTAATTGAGAATTCTAATATTTAAACGATTATGATAAAAAATGCATATGCAAACATATATTTGCATATGATGCTGAAAAATAAATAGTTATTACATTCAAATTTATTTTGGAATCTCATCGAGCAATCCAAACATTGAATGTATATAAATTTACTTATCTAATATTCAGAATATAAAAATAAATTTACAATTCTCATATTTAATTTAATGACTTTTTGTTTATGTTTCAACGTCAAATGAATAGCAAAAATGGATATCAAGTTGTCAAGGTAAAACTTTTATCGATAGCATCAAATAAGAAATAATGAACAATCCAATAAAACTGCAATAAATAGTGATATTGAGTTCGTATACTTCAAGCTTTACATAATAAATGTCTTCAATTTAATCTTATTTTAAAAGTACGCAATATTGATCTGATAACGTTTGAAATCAATTTTTTAATGTCACTTATCAATAATCAAAATTAAAACTTATATAAAAATGGATATTTTAAAATTATTAAAAATAAATAAATAAATAAAAATAAATAAAAATGAAGTATTAACAAATCGATATACATCAACATCATCAACAAAAATTATTTGTGTTTTACTTCTTCGACTCTATTCTCTATTAAGCGATTTATTTGAGATATTATATTGTGCTAACCAGTGTCTGATAAAATCGTTTCAATATCTATATCACGATAAATGATTTTGCAATTGTCGGCAGTTGTTTATCTCGCTGTTTAAATTCAATATTATCTATGAACAAAAAAATAGATACGTTGCTATTTGCAACGCTAAAACGACCACTCTGACATATACCATAAGCGTTACTCCGAACTCGCATGTGATATACAGACCATTCAAGGCAGACGTCTTAATGTATTCGGCGCCTACAGTATCGACATATATGTTGTCAATACAGGCTGTGTATCGCGTATTTATTCTCAAAAAGTGATTCTCGAAAGAAGTTGCTTCCTTCTTAATACTTGGTTTGATATTTTCTGTTTTCTGCATTTTTAAAAATTTTAAATTTTATCTTAATCAATAAATTCCAAAATAAAATGTTGTGAAAATAAAATGCATTTTAAAATAATTAAAAACTTTCTTTTTGCAGTCACGAATATCTCTATATTTGCGGCTTTTATACACATATCTCCATATATTTTATTTTGTCTTTTAATGATTTATTTCTTCCAAAAACTGTAGAAATTATAAAAATTATAGAAATGTTTATATTGAAACAATATGCATAAACTTTTTATTAAATAAAAATCCATCTTCTATTTACAGGAAGTAATCAATTTTTTAATATAGTCTGTACGTATGTACAGGCATTTGTCTCGTCAGGGTATAAGGTCAAGTCAATGCAATTTATATACCTAAGTCTATATCGTGCATTGAAATAATTGGCATTCAGATGTTGTCCCTTCAAACAATGCAACGAAAAAAAAAAAATAGCGAAGCTATCGAATTTCTGAGAGCCGCGTGATACTTTATATCATTTTAATACTGCCGAGATTACTGGAGTAAAAACACAATTGAAATCGTTGACAAAATTAAAATCATAGTCCAAATAATACATGATATTTGTGTTCACGAATAATAATTTGTTTTTATTTGAAAAGTACAGCTCTCTTGTCAGAATTAGCTATAAAATATATATTAGGATTAAGTTATTAAGCATAAATAAAAAAGAGAGAGATATATATA
>NW_012130067.1:5965711-5968688 GCF_000143395.1 Atta cephalotes | reverse complement strand
ACAATAAATAAAAAGAAGAGAGATATATATATATATATATATATATATATATATGCACGTTTGTGTGTACATCTAATATTAAAAAATCTCTTCAATATATAGAATAAGAAATGCTTACTCTATAGAATATACGATAATAGAAATTATCGTTTCTTTATAGTAATTTTGGAAGTTGCGTATTAATCTTTGGCTGATTTCAACGGTAAAATGTAAAAACTTACAAGTTAACAAGAGCGGAGAATATACTGATTAATTAAGCTATCCATACTTTTAGAACAAGTTAAAGTAAAATAAGATAAAGTTGAAGCTTTCGAAAAATAAAGTTTGACTTTAGATGTGATAGTATACTCTTCGTCACATACTAATTATTCAGTTGACAAAAAAAAAATGTTCCTTAGACATTCTTATAATTACTTTCTAATTTATTCATACCATTTTATTATATAATGTGTATCCCTATTACATGCTAATTATTCAGTACACAAAAAAAAGAATGTTATTTCCTACATATTCTTATAATCGCTTTTTAGTTTATTCAGGCCACTTTATTGCAACGTGCAACTCATCGAGGTTTGCTTCGCGGAGTTATTCTGCATTATTAACGTTTCTCGGTAAAAACTACAGAATGTTGTTGAAAAGTAGGTTTCGCTTAAGATTTCATCGTATCGCTTTCATAATTTGCATATAAATAAATCAAACTTAAATGGTTCGAGTCTTTCATCTTATCTATGTATAAATAGCGAAAGTGAGTTGTAAACTGCTATTTTTACTGGGAACAAACGTTTTTCTTTTTCGAGTCATCGTCGATGTACTTACGCAAAATTCGCAATTCTGGAATCTACTTGACGTGGTCCAGCGAGTCGTGCGCATTTCCTCCATACGGTTACCAGAGTTTGCGTCGGTGTCGCATAATAACAGCGTCTCGCGTCGCGCTAGCAGTTTCGCAAGTTGCAGCAAGCTGCTTCTGTCCCGTAGCGCGGATCGAATTCGTGAATCCGGGGTTTGCGAGCTTCCCTTTCTCTATTCTCTATCTCAGTTCCCCGTTCGCACTGTACCTACTATGCATCTCGATCTCTACCTATCCTCCGTTTCCTTCCCATTCCGGCTCCGCCAGAACGGCAAACAATGTCCGGAGTAGTTTGGGGAGAGCTTGGCAACGTGCAAATGCGGCTTAACGTACAAATGCGACTCTCACCTCCTCCGTGTCGGTCCTCCGCGACGGTAGCTGAATGGAAATATATGCATCGTCTACACACTCTGTAGCAACCCCTGTTACGAAACCACCAAAAACTACTCCGCGTCAGATCTTCTCAGCGATATTCTTGATGAAATCACTTCTTCCCTTATCGTTTCTTCTCTATATTATATAATATTTAACATCAGAGAGAGATTCGCAAAATTCAGTTTCGCATGCAATAAAACCTATTCTACAATTGCGCAGTTATAAGTAGTTGTAATTGTAAAAATTCACCACTTATAGCCGAATACAAGAAGAATATTTGACTGTAATTGATCAATTGACAATTCTTACAATTACTTACACCTACATTTACGTAATTGTAGAATAGACTTAACGATTTCTAAACTGTTTTTCTAGAACCTTGTGCAACATCTTATTCCTTAACATTGTGATGATTTTATCAAATACTTATCATGCTTATCGCGCATGCACGAAATGTTGGTACGATCTATTTTCCCGCGCAACTTAATGAGTAACGACTAGTTCAGAGATATCGCATTTCCGTCCATTCCGTCATACATCACAAATGCATAAAATCTCACTCAGTTGTGCGACCCAAAGTCGCTCGACCGCGACTAACCTTGCTCGTATGACTATTAGCACGCTAGTCTGCATCGAACAAATCGTTTAGAAGAGATAATAGTAGTTGCAGAGAGGAGTCTCTGAGTACTGCTGCGGTATGCGCTGTATAACGATAGATGAACTCGGCACTTCCGCTCGGAAGTCCCCGACGATGCAGGTTGCAGTTTTGTCCGAAGTCAGCGCGTTGCGAATTGGCGAGCCGTTACTTTCATTGGGTGAGAGACCTTAGAGGCGTCCTTTGACTCCCCCACGGCTAATTTGTCAGGTTGTTACAGAAGCAATTTTAATCGTTTCATTGTGTACGAAGCACACGGAGAAAACACAATCGAGACCAACTGTACGGTAACTACATCTATTCTTTCACCGTTGGAGTTTACGGTTGAACATCGTCGTGCTCATAAATGATTTGCTTTTCGACTAAATCACTGTCCAAGTTAATGAAGTGATAACGCTAACTTAAATGTACCGTTAACGAGTTCGGAAGAAGCGGAATTTGTCATTAGAGACGCTATTCAACTTCGTATATAGAAAACTTATTACAAACGAATAATATAATTTCAATATAACAGGATCTCGCAGTAATTATATGGAAAATTAGTTATGGAAAATTCTCGATGAAATGAGAGTTAGTTTTTCATATAATGGAGTTTATAATAGAGAACAAAAGATGTCATAGACATAAGGCTCAACAATGAATAGTTTTTCAACTGTTGTATCAAAGATATAAAGCTTGTGCTCACCGAGTACCTTTGATCAAAACTTAAAAAAATCCATTATTAAGCATTGTGTTTATATTTTTTATTCATCACATTACAAACTACACATGTGAAAGCTTATATACAAATATAAGATTATATGTGAAAACTGATTTATTTAATCTAAATCCAATTTTCCAGATATAATTAGTGTCAAGTCCTTTGTTAGATGAAAAAAACGCGTAGCTTCATGTGAAGATTAAATTAATAAATCCAGTAAGTTAAAAAATATATATGATCATTGTCTCATTGTCTCAAGCTTATTGCACATAATTGCTTTGGTATGTAAAGTATGTGTAAAAGGTTTTAATTAAATATAAGTTTTTTTATATAGTTAAATATAGCAGCATACACACATATAGGATATATATATATATATATATATATATATATATATATA
>NW_012130067.1:5964409-5965691 GCF_000143395.1 Atta cephalotes | reverse complement strand
ATATATATATATATATATATATATATCGTGTTGTACAAATTAAACTTAAGCAGTGGAAAAAATTATCAGGGTATAATTTCTGATGGACATCCTTGAAAACTCTTAAAGTTTAATTGGATTCGAAGGAAAAGCAGTTCGAGAGGTATGGCAGTATTTCCGAAGACGATATCGATCTGTGCTGACTTTATGCGATCTCATCAGGCGTAAAGTGTTGCAATTTGTGTCGCTATGTAGAAAACTATCCATGACATCGACAACTTTCTCTAAGGCATAAATTACGAAATCACGAATTATATGGTTAATGGAATAGAAAGTAATTTTACGTTTAATAGATCATGTTTAGGACCATCTTATCTAACAAACGACTAATTGTAAGATGTATAGTTACGAAATTTATTGCGTCTTATTTATTATTATATTTAATTCATACTTTAATTACTTTTCAGATGTAGGATAGGTATTTGTTGTTAAAGATTTTAATCTCATGTATAATTATTTCCAAATACTGGAAATAAATGGATGACTTTGAAACAAACTGTGTTCTACATTCGCCGTTATGAATTACATATAATGTTTATCAGTGCAACAAAGTAACAATGCAATTAATTAATATTTTATTCGCGTTATTAATCGTATCAAAATTTCAATACTGTTCATTACGAAGCAGCGAAGCTATTTTTCGGCAATTACTTGAAAATTATTGTATAAATGTTTTTTTCAACAACAATGAAAACTTTAAGAAAGAAAAAATGAATTCTTTCGCAAGAATCTTCTATCCTGATGTAGCTGTCATAGAACATAGGTATGTGACTGCACCTCTGTTATCCATCGTTCCTTTTTGAACGTCGTTTTATCGCACTCTTCATTCTTTGTAGAAAAAAGACGAGATCTCAAACATCTCCAACGATGCCTTCGTAATAGGGTATTTTTTGCGATAGTTGTATCCGCCTCTTCGAATCTTCCTATCCTTCAGGCAACATACTCCATAAGATATAGGAGCTGGTAGTCCTTTCTCGTCTAACGGAATCTCCCTTTTCTCCTTCATGCATAATTCCGATGTGTGATAGAAATTGTAGCGAGAGAAAAAGAATAACAGGTGTATGAGTGAAAGAGGTGAAAGTAAGTAAATGTGTGTGTGTGTGTATGTGTGTGTGTGCGTGTGTATGCGTGCGTGCGTGCGTGTGTGTGTAAGAAAGAGAGAGAGAGAGAGAGAGAGAGAGAGAGAGAGAGAGAGAGAGAGAGAGAGAGAGAGAGAGAGAGAGAGAGAGAGAGAGAGAGAGAG
>NW_012130067.1:5940208-5963204 GCF_000143395.1 Atta cephalotes | reverse complement strand
TACTAAGTTTTAGTTATATATATATATATATATATATATATTACGTTTATTGAGGGTATTTACAGTACTTTGGATATTTATTTTACCAGTAATAAATATATTTAAAATTGATGTAAGTAGTAAAATAGAATAAAACTCATATAAATTCAAACAATGGCTTTTAGTTTGCATAAAGTTAAGTTGTAAAGTTCGCTTGACGGATATATGCGAAGTGCGAGAAGATTTTTACAATCGAATCACAGACTTTTTCAAAGCTCGATCGCGGAGAAAAAGAAAAGATTATATTCGCGGAAGCCAGCAGGTTGAAGGTGGATAGGTTCTACCGGGATTCAACGATCCATCTTCGTCTCTTGAGTGGGCAACGGCTACAGCTTGGCTCTTCTCTAGTTCCGGAGCACGCTCCTTCATCATGTTCACCGATACTCTCATCTACTGATCCTCGCATCTCTCGCTTACTCTCTCAAGTTTAGTGAATTTAGTTATGTGTACACAAGCGCCTTTTTCGTACGAAGCTACTTTTTTTACCGCTCATTAAACAAACAAACCCATTTCTTGCTGGTCACATTCCTCTTATCTATTCTCTCACTGGATAAAATTGCGATGAAGTTAATGTACATTACAAAACATGATGAGATATTTTTTTTAAGTAAAAGACGTATAAAAATTTAATTTAATGAAAAAAAATTAATTAAAAAGTTAATTTAAAAGTTAAACTAAATTAATTAAATTAAAATTTTTTCTAACACATTTGTATTGCAACGTTTATCATTCAATTAATGAAGACTATAAAAATTTGGAAATATTTTCAAAATAATTATAATTAATAATATCAATATATGATGCACTAAACTAGACTAACTTGCGTACTACATGAATACTTTGAATCGTTAATTGCACACAAATATCTAATTAATTAAAATTGAATATACATGTGTACAACAACAATTAATAATAATGCAAGCAATGCGCGAACTTTGATATTATGCAGACATGTCATGGTTTAGTAGTGCAATCAATAAAGAAAAGAGATAAATAATAATTTATATTTGTTCATATAAATAAATTAAATAATGGCAATATTTTGGAGATATTTTATTTAACTTTGCCAATTACACGAATTTACATTTAATTTAATATAATTACACTGTACTGAAATAAATCTATTCTATTAGAAATACAAAAATTTACTGACGGAATAATTTTGTCGCCATAGTTTACTGCATATGTGCGTACATATAGCTTTCTAATCGACATTCAATAATCGATGCCCAAATTTCTCTCTACATTTAACATTGTCCGTAAAGTGAAATTCTCGTATATTCGGAAATGTGGAAGTGCCTCCGTTATAATTTAACGACTTCATGGGACCTTCGCCTCGGACAAACTTCAAGGCGACCGCTCGTTACGCCTAACAAACATAACTTGGACACATTGCTAGAAGTCCAATAGAAACTTAGATTGTAAATTGTGCGTTAGGTTAAGTAAAGACCATTAGGCAACGAAAAAGTTACAGTAAATTAGTTCGTCAATCATTAAATAGTGAGTGCTCGGGATTACTTTGCTACCGCTTTAGGTATGCAGTGTACACAAAGACTAAGAGATTTCTGGATTTGGAAAAGAATATCAAATTCTAGATTAAATTTTTCAAGAAATCATGAATTATTGCTCCTTGTGACATTTGATAATTCTATTTTGTTTTCCAAAATCAATAAGTAAACTGATATATTTGAATGCATTTTATAAAATTATACTTCACAATATTTTATATCAAACGTCTTCATAAATTATAAATATGTAACAAAAAATACATTTTCCATTTCCTTTTATAAATTTCTTATAAATTAAATTTAATATAATTTTCTTTCTTTATATATCTATCTATATCGATTTTAGTCATCTTTATTCGGATACAATACAGTAATTCGAAAGAAAAAAATATTTCCGTGATAGTATGTTTCTCATTAAAAAAAATGAAAGATTTCTCTCCGTAAAACAAAATCTTTGTACTACAATAAAAAAAAAAAACATTTTCCTAAGCTAAGTCTAGGTAGCAGCTTGGCCTGTCGGTTCTATCGTACTTTTCTCCGACGTAAACGAGATCCTTTTCCAAGAGAAACCCATTAATCGTGCGCGTCTACACCGAAGTGATACATTCCACCGGGAGGATTGGTTTGGATGGTTCTCGAGGAGTTTTCAGTCGATCTCATTTGCTGGTGCAGTCGGGCGCATCCTGTGACCCTAAACACTTTTCCTAGCTGATTCAGATCCTCGCAACTTGGCTTCTCGGAAACTATCGGTGTTTCGTCTCGTTTCTAACCCCGTAGAGAACGAGATTCCCTCTTCTTATCTTTTCTCTCATGATCTTTCATTTCCCAATGACATAATCCGATTCTGACAAGTTTTTCTTTCCTCTCGTTTGAGGTCAACTATTTAAAAATGATGATAGTTCTGTCCTAATTGTCACGCGCTTTGAGAAAAACAATGGATTAATGAACTTGTAGTATTTTAACAGTTTATAAATGCAATTGTTATTTTAAATTCAGTAATACAAAAAAAAATTAATGTTTTCAAACAACTTTTTAAAAATTAAGAAACATGTTCTCGTCTTTATATTTCGATTTTTTTGTTTTCTTTTATACTAATTTTAAGTGCTGTAGCATAATCATTTTAGCGAAATGGCTAGAAGAAAATACATAGAAAAATAAAATTACAAATATTCCGTCTAAACAGGAAAGAACTTTCAAAACTTAAGAAATTTGGCACACATCACGCAGCATCAAAACTTTCTGCAAAAAAGTTGAGGCTGACAGCGAAATTAAATGCGGACAAAGCCTTAAGTATTCTGAAAGCTGGTCATGATCGATAGCGCTGCGGATAAAGCTTGATTTAAATTTATTCCCTGCTTCAAACGATCACTCATCCGGCTCGCTCGTTACTAACGGATTCCTTTTGATCCCAAAATTCAATCACACTTTTAATGATATACATCCGAATTGATTTAATTGATTAAACAAACAATTTAGTCAAACAAAATTTTAAACTTTGTAAATTATTTTTGTAAATTATTTTTTTAATTTTATTATTTAGCGAAACGTATCATTGAATTAATCGTCCATATTTTTTTACAGTTATCTCAAGTATATGCGTATAGGAATTGCAAGGATTTGACTAATTTATATCGAACGAAATACACCGTATGTTCGCGGAGTCCAGAAGTAATTAAGCGTTAAGAAAATCCGCTCTGCCGCTCACAGGGTGAAAAACTTCTGAGCTCTTCTTCGTAAAACTCACCCTACGCAAAAGTTAGCGCCGGGAACTTTGTCGGTTCGTTTCGCCCAACAAAATGAGATGCGCGCGAAAACGCGAAGAATTTCAAGGAAGCAACGCTCTCGCGCATACGCGTGCGATCAATAGCATCGCGGATAAAATCTAATTTAAATTAACCTCGAGCCTGTCTCGAATATTAGGCTCTTCCTTTTTTCGCCGACCTCGACCGCCTCGATTCGCAGCCAATCTTTTCCTGAAGCTCGGCAGGACAGCGCGGCGCGGCGCGATTGCAGGAATGGACCTTATCAGATCTCGACTGCTTAATACTCTATTAACGGGACAAAAGCAGCAAGAAATGCTCGACAAACCTTAACGAAGTCGACGCTTTTAACGTGCCTCTTTAATGTTAATTTAGAGTTGTGCGCGCGCCAACAGTCTGATGCTCGGTTAACTGACAATAGAGACATCGAATGTTCCAACACGGCGCCTGTAACCGGCTCCGTGAACATAATTGCAAGAAAATATCATGACGGAGTTCCTTCTTTCCCCTTGTGCATCTCTGCCACCTCGCCCGCCGTTACAATTAGACGTAACTACGAAAAATCTCCACTTGTCTCTCTTCTTTACATCTATTTTCCACTTTGCGAGCTGCTGCTTCGCAATTTTATTACAAGTATAGTTAAGAGTTCGTTTTCTTTCGCCTTCTCTTAAGATGCTTCTTTAAGCATTACAAGTCAGCTTTTGAATTAAATGGGCGCATACCATATTTCCTCTTCTACTATAAGTATATTTGTAATCTCTATTGTTCTTAATAAGATTTTAAAATATATGTATCTACATAAAAATTAATAATTTATATTGCAAAATAATTTATTAATGTGTAATTAATGCTGTACTCAAAGAAAAGATTGCTTCAATTTAAAGAAATGTTTTAAAGAAATGTTTTTTTGTTATAAAGAAAAAAATTTCTTTGATTTGTGAAAAAATTTTTTTTATTTAAATATTATTTTTTAAAATCAAATAAGATTTATTTGATTTAAAGAAATTATATTCAAATCCAAGAAATTACAGTCAAATTATGATTTGAATGTAATTTCTTGGATTTGTCATTTCTTGTGGATAAAGAAACATTTCTTTAAATCGAAGCAATCTTTTCTCTGGGTGTGCCAATAAATAGTAAAGAAATTGTACGTAAATACTTTACTATCCACAATATAATTGCAATATAAATTATTAATTTTTTTTAATATTACACAAAAAATACCTGAAGAAAAATGAAGATTTTCATCTAATACACGTTATTACTTCATCATAATATTTATAGACGTAAAACAAAAATAGACTGTGCTTTTCTATAAAATTGTTATCAATATAGAGAAAGTAAAGTAGCTTAAATCATATCGCTCTCTCTTTCTGAAATATGCCGAGTTGAAAAGGGATGTTAATATATTGATTCAACATTGTTTTCTTTTTAAACCGAGATGCTAATAGCAGAGAATGTGCAGTTTATTCTTCTACGTCTACGATCGTATTCTATCCAATTATTTTCTGGAAGGCACCCTGAACGCGTTCGCGTCAGCTGTGCTTTTAAAGCCCAATCTTTTGCGTAAATGAAGCAAAATTGGAATGTGGAATATAAATGACCTATCGCAGCACGCGGTATCGTGCACTGCGATAAGGGCGAGACGGCGTGATATTGAACGTATTTGCAAATTGGAAACTCTCGAATAATCTCCGTAATCTTTCTTGCGCCACGTTCAACCGTCTCCGTAACGGATCCTCGTCGCGTTCCTTGTAAGATATTTGTAAACCAGCTTTAAGTCATTAGGAAGAGTAATGTCACGACGTGTTTAGGGAAACGCCCGAATTTGTTGCTCGCCAGTAATGTAGAAATATAAACGTGAAGCACGAAATGTGCAATAATGCAAGCGTATGTGTTGTCAGATAATATAAACATATGTATTATATACTCGAATTTCCGAGATATAAGTTAATATACGATAGCAAAATTCATGATATGCATAAATATGTAAATTTCAATCTGTCCGGCAAATGCAATAAAAGTGACTTTGCAACGTCACAAAGGGGAAAAGAAGGCAGAAAGGAAAGGGGAAGAAAGAGAGAGAGAGAGAGAGAGAGAGAGAGAGAGAGAGAGAGAAATTCGCTCAGAAGAGACACGCTATTACGTACTATAAGCCTGTCTCACGAACAAGAATCAACTGTCTACCTCGCGCGAAGGTCCTATTATGCAAACTCAGTAAATAGTTCTGCTATCTCAGATACACGGATCAAGGATATCGATGCTGTCGGGCGTGTCTGGAATATGTTATCTACTTCTCTTTCGGGTATGCGCAAGTATTTACGAGGGGTCCTACTAGTAGCCGACACACCACCGATAACACTCCAGCAGACTGCATAACTTTGCGTGGCACACGCTTCGCAAAGCGCAATGAAATAAGAGTCCCTGGTACCCTTTCGACTTTATTCGAGCACAGTTTCCCCAGTAAACGTATCCGTAGTGCATCAAGAAGTTCCCAATCGCGAAGTGAGCGGATATCTCTTCTCCTATCCACCCACCCCGCTATCTCAACCGTACTGCGGAGATTTGAGCCGCTTGGACTTTTGGTCCCTGGACACGCAAGGGAAAGCGATAGAGAAGAAGAGCTTTTTCATTGCACCGTCGCGACTTTCACACGATGACCAACGCTTCTGAATTTCAATGCGCCGATGTGGAATCTATCGAATCCTCTGTACAGTCGGATGGATTTTCGTTTGCCGTAACTTGTCCATTGATCATCGACTTTCAGCCTTTCTTAACTGAGGCTATCTTGAGAATGTCAAATACTTTTCAAATTGTAATCTCAAACTGATCAATAATGATAATATTTATAACCATTATTCCAATATAGTTCAAACTTTCTCTTCTATAATAGTATATATCTCAATTAATAAATCACATATCAAATATCGAGAAAAATAATGTAAAAAAAACATTAATTTTTGCTGAAACTTTAATTATAAAACAATTAATAATAGTAGTAGTAATAGGGCCATATCAATCCCTATATGTTTACCCAGTCAAAAAGATACCAGATTTAAAGAGATCCTTTGTGATTTCTGAAGTCAATATGGATTATGAAATTTTTCATATATATGGATGCGGAATTTAAACTCAATGTCGGTTACGAGTCCGTTGCTCTCACATCGAGTCACATGGTGAATAAATAACTCCAAATAAAAAACTCCAAATTATAAAAAAATTACCGAAGATTAGAAAAAAAGGTTTTCAATTTATATTGCGGAAAAATTATTTAATCAAATAAAACTAGACATGATATTAAGAATCATAATATCACAAATATGAGTTTTATATACAGTTTGAGAAAAAGAAAGTTTCCACAAATGCCGTCGGTTTCACTTGTGGCCCTTCGATCGACCTTTGTTTCTCGCTATTTCCTCTCGAAGCGGTGAAGTTGTCAAGGATAATACCGCTTCCAACTGCTATTGCAATAAAGCTTCAGCTTAATACTCGCTTGCAACTCGTGGATTTTACGTGGGTCCGACAGAATGAGATTGAAAAAAAAGTTGAAGGAGCAAACAATTTTGAGAAACAGATACTGACGAGTAAACAATTTCTAATAAGGTAGATACTAATTCCAATAAACATAATCATAATTTGGCTAAATTATATTAGGATTTATGAAAAATTTGACATAAACGTGATTAACTATTAAACGTATTAACTATCACGCCTTAATTCAGTCTTAATTCAATTCTCAATATAGGAAAACATTTACGAAATTATAATCATGCGTAAAATTGTGATCTGCAATTATATGGATATGTTTACAAAAATAATTAAAAATAATATTGATCTTTTATAAAACATTGATAACTGTTTGTGCAATTAATTTTGGAACAGTATTTCGAGAAAACAAAAACAAATCATTTTAGCGGCATATTTGCAAAATCAAATTTGGACAGAAATTCAATAATTGATAAAAATATATTTCAGTCGCATCACGTTTAAAACATTCAAAAATGATTATGTAATGAAAGAATCATAATATATAGTTCATACATTATAAAATAATTATTATTCTTAAGTTATAATGTAGAATTGCAACATGAAGTATTACACATTCGGCATGGACTAAAATTTTAAATAAAAAGTTAAACATTTTTTGAAATAATTACAAAACATTTATTTTTAAAATTAAATTTGTCTAATTTTTGACATGTATTATTTAAAAAATTTATTCTAAATAAAATTGCTGCACTATGGCGAATTATCTTAGCTTAATTATTGCGAATTTTCGTCAATTCATGATATCATTATATTGTACAATATTTCTACAATTTATTTATGAGGGCACTTCTTCCGAATTTTCTAATATTAATTTTTCTTACTTCAGAATGTCTTCAACTTTACAGCCAAAATTATTATCTGTCTGTATTTCTCCGTCATATCCAGTTTTCAATTTCCGGTATCGTTTTCCTTCGTTGGCAACGGATCCCACTGAGCCGCTCGCTACTCTCTCACAGATCATGCGCATCCATCCGGAAATGCGTAGTTCCCATATATCGGTAACGACTTATCTTACGCGCGATCCGAAAACGGTGTCGATTCTACATATTCCTGCTTACAACTCTAGTTTCGGGAATATTTTCAGGCCAAGCTGTCGCGGCACTGACACAGCATGACAACGCTCCATGCCAATGGTTCTTAGAGTCGCCAGACCGGCTCTTTATCATACTTTATTGCAATAACTGAGCGAACACTTTTACCTTTCCCAAAGGCTAGATATCAACTTTAACAAGCAACGGACAAAACGAAAGGTAAGGAAGCGACATCGCAAGCTCAATGGAAATCGAAGGAAAGGTTTGGCCGAGCTTTACGACGCAGTTTTCCGCACAACTTCTTCCTCCTTGCTGCTTCATCGATTTTCTTTGTTATCATCTTTGATCCACCTTCGACTTGGCCAATGTTTCCTTCGAGCAACGGAAACTCCGGCTCTTGCGACGCTCCATCAGTATGCCAAGGCATGCTTGCTGTGCTACCGCATCTCCATTAATCCTCCGACTCCGACTTTGGTTCAAATTACCGGTCAGAATCTCTATGCCAGACCGGACTTTCGGCGCTCTGTTATTACGAACAGCATCGCCGTTCGCATCCGGATCTTCTCCGTCACGTCTACGAATGTCGGATGCTATAAACGACGAGACGAACATGACACGCTGTTTGGCTATGAAATCGATGCATTTCATAGATCGCTGCTTTCCAGTCGCTGCTGCATCGCGCCGTTTATTGGCAGTGATTGATCCGATACACGATATTGCTGTTACGTCGTCTATAGGATTAAAAATGACTGCGCTTACGTTAACATTGACGCTATTTTGCACAGGATAACACTTTACTGACGCACAGTACCAAAAAATAAACTTTTTTCATATTGTTTTTTTACCATATTTCTACGATAATAACGCTCATAATTATCCTATAATTTAGTAACCTCTGACGTTGATTAACGAAATTCGTGAACATTTAATATGAGATGCTTGAAATAGTTTTAGCTTTAGATATAAATAATCGTTGACGGGATATTGAAATCAGCTTACAAACTTCGATACTGACTAAAATGTCTCATCAAGAATTGTTGATTATTCGATCAATAATCATTAATTCTCAACCATAATAGAAAACTTCCACTCAATTCTTAATCGTAATGTAAAAATACAGGTGTAACATTAGTGTTAGCATTTGAAATAGCAATGAAATTTGAGTCCAAAAGCACATGCATAATTTTATCTTTTTTTTTCTTTCTTATATACCAAATCTATAAAATATTAGTAACATTAATAATCTTTGATATGCTTTATAAAACAATTAATATGCAGACAATTTAATACAAATAATTAAATTTGTTAAATTTTTAAAAAATATTACATTTATCTTATTACATCCCTCAACTCAATAAAATTATATCTAAATCCTAAAGCGTTTTGTTTGAAGACGTTGTACAGAATGCGAGAGAACTTCCACTTTACGACGATTGATAGAAGATTTAAAATTTGTCTACCTACAATTTATAGAACTTCATGATACTATATAATTGTATAGATTGTACAAAGGTCTAAATTTTTTGTTTCGAGTCCAATGATCCGTTATTGTAGTCGAGGATAACGTTCATATTTAACCACAAAAATGGTTGGCACAATAATCTTCTTATATACATGTATGTGTAGAAAAACAAATCTTACAGTTCTTAAGTCGATTGCAATAGACTTTGTCTGAGATAAACTCGACAAGGAATGGAACAAAATGGGAATCCCATACAAGGCTGCGAGTCTTTCGAAAAACGCTCATGGAAATTGCGTCGTCCAATGGCGATATTCCGGAATGCCACTTGCCTCTTCGAATTCATTTGTCGGTTAAAAGCACGCGAGAAATCCTCGCAGAGCACGTCCTTAGATTGGAAAGCCGTTCGATAGTACGCTAGCAACGATAATTCGACTTTTCCGTTAGCTTCGCGTGTTCGTCGGTATACTTTCCGATTCGATGCGCTTCGTTGCGAAGTGGAAAAGGCATTCATGTACGGACACACACACATGTTTCGCGCGCTTGTTGTGTGTACAACACCCCGAGCAACCATATTAGACGAAAAGTATCCAAGTATGAGAAGAACGCGTGTGGTCGATAGTAACGATATAAAATCTCATACTCGCCAATAATGCACCGGTACGCCTCTTTTCATCGAGAAACATTACCGATTGCGATCTTTCCGGCACTTTAAAGAAGTGACTCCCGCACAGGTTGGATGTGATTTTATGACGCGATGAAACGACTAATCTCGAGATATGGAATTGGCATTTGTAGATTGGTGCCAAGTGTATTATAGAAGGAGCGCGTAAACGAGCAGGGAAATACGACGAAACGGATTAAGAGACGCACAACTACGAGTGAGAGATTAGATTGATAGTAATGGGAACAGGCGCGAATGGAAAAAGAACGAAAGGGCGGAAACGAGAAGAGAAAGAATGCGGTATATCTTCGTCGCGGAAATAAAGCGCGAAAGTCGCTAACGCATCAATTACGATCACTCGGGAAAGTTGAACTATTTTACGACGGATTATTAACAGTAATTCGTTTCTTTAGCAATCTAAAAAGATCATCCATTTAATCAACTTCGATCGGCGAATACATCTTACTTGACGATATCATTCAAAAGATAAAAAGAGAACTTATCTAAAATATCTAGAATTTCTCATTTAATAAACGCTGTCGCTGGAGCTCGTTGTTTTCGCTAATAACTGAGAACGAACGACGTGGAGATTTCTTTTTATCGTATTCATCTTCTTACTTGGGGAGCTGTTTATAACATGCTTAACGGCAATGAATTTTCTCTCCTAAACCCATGGGTGCTTTCACGACGTGGCGAATGCTTAAAAGCCGCGTTATTCTCTTGTGGCTCGCAAATTTTTACATAGCGATTACCTCAAACCGCTGCCTGTAACCGCGATGAAGTGTAAGTGGCCTTCAAACGAGCGCTTGTAACAAGTACTCTGTATAGTTTCACTCGCGTGCCTCTTCAAATATTTTATATAAATTCCTACGCAAGTTTTTATATCGTAATGCATTGGACAGAACATTCAAACTAAAAATATGCTCATCACATATGCACACACACGACAATACCTTCATATTTATTCTGTCACACTATTTTTATAATATGAAGAAAATTATCACGTCTGTCGGATAATAATTTAAAATAATTTAGAATAACAGTTGTTTTTCATAATTTATAACGAGTATAATATATTCCATTATATTACAAGAAAAAACAAATTATTATGTGTATATTTTAATAAATAATAATAAATTATTATTACATATTCCATATGAAATAAACGTAACTGACAAACAAAAGTTGTAAAATTATAACGATATTAGAACACACAATATCATTGCAATAACGATAGTTATTGAAGTGCCATTAATGCTGTGTCTTATACACGTATATATTTGTATGTACAAACCGATTGCATTCCAATCATGGTACACTGTTAAAAAAATTGCTGTTAAAAAAAACTGTTAAAAAAAAATGTAAAATTACAACAATTATAGTAAGTAATTTTAAGACCCATTATTAGAGTATATTTCTATATTTACACTTATAAAGTAAAATCACAACTTACAAAATATTGTCTTTATAATAATTAAATAATTTGCAAAAGTTATAAATGGAATAAAATTTATAGAAATATTTAAGTATTAATTCGTCAAAAAATTATATATAATTTTTCCTAAAAAATTTTTATTAGTATATTCGAACATAAAAATGCAAATATATTATGTATATATGATATAATATCATTATATTCTATCTATAATATAACAGAAATGTGTACATTTACATAAAAATTATAAGATATTATTGTAATTTTCATTGTTATTGTTATTGTAATTTTCTGTCTAATATTAAAATATGATTTACACGATTAAAAGTAAAATACTAATTTGGTAAAAACACATAATTTTATATATTTCCACTACAAATTGTGTAATTTTATACATATTATTTATGTAATTTTACATATTTTTTACAGTGTATATACACGAGCTGGTGTTTTGAAAAGGTTTTACCAAGTACTGCAACCGAGTGAAATAATCGTCGCACATGAGGCGGCTAGTCGGATCGACCTGATGGAATTGGTGAGCCGACAGATAGCTGCGGTGCCGTACATCGACGTATCGGGGAACGACCGTTCAATTGGCAATTGATTGCCTTCGTTTGCTATTTACACCGGTATGATTATACCATCGATAGCGATCGCGTTAAAGTGAAGCGAAATAAATTGAGGACAAAACTGTAAAATTAAATCTCTGGTCAGTGATTATGAGTGGTTAACCTACAGCTCTCTATAGAAATATTCAGATCGCTAGATCAAACTATAGCATACCGAAATAAATAAGTATCGTGATAAACCTGTTTTTTCAATTACAAAAATTGAAAAATTGCATACTTATAAGATGTCACTCTATGCATGCAAAAATATTTAGAATAAAAAATAATAAAAATATTATTTAGTTTTTATTTACAATCGTAAAAAGTATAATTATATCTGGATATCTTCACAGGTTAGCATCAATATTACACTGAAGGAAAAAAGTATTGCGAAACAAATGTTACTTTTATTAATAATGAAAAAATTTAATTGTGATAACGAAATTATAATAATACATTTCTGTGTAATATATCTTATTAATTGTAAAAAAATAAAAGATTATTTATTTGCTAGAAATAAAATTTTATTTTGTTCTATTTAAATAAAGATATATTTTAAAATAAATATTTCTTACAAATAAATTTTTAAGTATCTTTTTCTTAGCGAACATCTTTTTCTGACACACAAAGCATTACTTAAAGCATCGTATGTATATATAATTATTGGACAAAAATATAGTCCCAATTTTAACTTTATTTGTAATAAAACTTTTACAGAATATTAGAAATTTATAAGATATTTTTATAGAAATCTAAGATTTCTATAGATAGTCTAAATGAGGATTTCCATAATATTGATAATATTGTATTAAAAGAGAGTTTTTCAGCATCTTTGATTGTGAAGAATATTAGGACTAACTAAAAAAATAGAGTCATAATATTTTTGTTCTAATAATCATTATGTTATTTATGAGATTCAAAATTCTGTACTAAAAAATTGCTTCTCTTGAAAAGAAAATAGATTGTGATGGATATTTATTTTAATATCACATCGATTCAAATAAAATAGGAAATGCTTATATTTTATAACCTTGCCATCGATGTATCTTCTGAGCTCGACCGTGTTGATTTCATAATGTATGCTGATTCTGAAATCAACATGGTCGAGCTCAGAAAGATACATCGATGGCGAGGTTATAAAATATAAGCATTTCCTATCCGCGTAGTGTCGAAATCCTTTCCTATGCAGCTGAATTTTTGCGTTTCCGTACGACAAGCATCTGCTTTGCTCATCCAAGAGGAAATTGGCAACATCTGTTGCTGCGCTCGTTACTTTTACAGTTCAATTTATATGTTTCGATCTTCTATCAGCGACTTTGTAGCCACATACACATGTACGATTCTAATTGAATTACGAAAATTGTAACAAAAAGAAAAGTTTTATTGTTTTCATCTTGAATTACAGTATAAATCGACTGTCCTTTGAAATCCATAATAGTTCCCTAAATAACATTAACAAGGAAAACACCAGGTGATGGAGTCAGGATTTTTTGTTTTCCTTTTTGCTTTCACTCTTTTTGGTTTTAATTCCGACATTTAAATTCTCGATATAGGGAGGCTTATCATGGATAACTTTTATTCACAATTTTTATATATGTTAGTTTATGTTGTATCTAAGGAAGGCTCAAAACTTAGCCGAAACATGTAAGCGTGTTTTAATGAATAAAGAAGTTTCACACTTCATAGGTATATTATTTGCGCGACGTTTTCTGCGCTTGATTCCTGTTGCCCGTATCCTTTCCAATTCTTTGATTTATAAGGAGTCTTGGTTAGTTTGATTTGTTATACGGATTCTTTCTTTCCTTTGAACAATTTTATTCTATCAATCAAATAGATGTGCGGAAATATTGCAGACAGAAAGAATATTCATCTATCCTTATTAATGCATTAGATTAAAAAAAAAACGGCTATAATCATCAATCTTGATTTTGCACCAAAACTTGATGACAACAACACAACAGACATCGTGCAAATACTATAATCGTAACTATAATCATGTGTACGAAGTTATTGTCTCACTTGCAATATCTTCCTAGTTGACGAAAGCATCGCTAAGTAAACGTCGCGCGTGAACTCAATCAACATTAACTCTATACGTAAGCTACGCTAATGTAAGTCTAAGCGGACAACCCTTCCCCTTCGCAAGTTCTCGAAAGGAATTACTTCCGACTACTGTGGTCGGCGCTTGCAGGCGCAGTTAGTTTAGACGGTACATTAACGACCGCGACATTGATTGCATCCGTTCTTCGTATCTACTTGCGCCGTTGGCATTAATTCAATGACGACCGCAGCAAAATCGAGTACGTTGTGTAATACTCGTTCGCATTCGCAAATCTACCACGCTATAAAATTCAGCAAACACATTCGTATTTACTCGTGCCTCGAAAATAAACATGCACATAAACTCCGATAATATTCTTTGATCGGTTTTATGAAATATATTGCATAATTAATAATTATCGCAAATTAATGCGGCTCTGTCACGGAGAGTGATTTACCTTTGACATTTAACGTTTATGTTATGAGACCAATAATAGCATTTACTATTTGCGGAGGGAGAAAAAATAAATAAATTTATACGTTTAACGAGGATAATTTCTGAAAATAGCATCGCGTATATTTTTGCACGTCATTGTAAAACCAAGACATTTAATAATTTTCGACGTAACGTTTTAACAGCATACATCGTATATTCACATAAAAATATATCATGCAAAATAATGAATATTTTTTTATTTATTCAGTAAGGACATAAAGCACACAGTAGGAGTCGATGAATGTGTAACTATATGAAGTGTATATGTATTCATGATATACCTTTGCTAATGAAAATTCATCGTCAAATCGTTAAATGACCGCTTTTATTTGCACGCATTATTTTTGTCGGTATAACGCGTTAAGTAATTAATCATTTGACTATGCGGCTGTACAAACTGGTACCCTCTACACTCGAATATATCTACAACGGAACTACGTTAGCGTTAGACACCGCCAACTGCAAATAATATTCGGCAGTCAATACATCTGGAGTATTTGCTTACGGTCATGTAAATTGCTATCGGGTGGAGCCCGCACGCCCAACGTGCGGGTAACCGTTTAAATGCCTTCGCAAGTGACGTAGTAGACGTCCATTATGTATTTACGTATACGCAAACGCTGGATACATTTCTGTATATACAAGGCACACGGAAATACGATTTTTCTTGTTTAGGTCCCAAATTTCCGAGTAAACTATCGATTAAATTGCTGTAATAAACATGCTAAAATATTAAATAGCTTTCAACTAATACCAAATGTACATATACTATGCTGATATATTATTTGCAGCGTAATTGAGTAATCATTGTTTCAACCACACAAACATAGAAAAATATCTTGTAGCTTGGTACTATCCATTAATCATCAAGAAAATTGTCATGCGTGCTGAATCATCCTTATAATTTGCCGAATAATGTGTTTACGATAAGGGAGAAACGTGCCTCATTTGTCACGCAAAAATATATTGACTCGTGTATTAATATCGTTGAAACTAGAACAATTAAATTTATAATTTTGTTGAACAAGCCGTTTTCAAACTGCTACAAATTTATCGCAAATATAACGTATGTAAACCAATTTAATTAATGTTAATTTGTTGATAAAAAACTAATATTTACTGTTTATATGTTTGTAACATGAATGGCACGCGATCTATAAAGGACGTTAAACTCCACGAGTAGATAAGATAACAAAGTACAATGCAAAGTCTCTCATTTCATGAAATTGTTCTTTATTTTTTCTTTCTTTTTGTTATGTTTTTTATTCTACAAAGGATAATTAAAGCGTGACTCAAGATTCTTGAAATTTCTATTAAGACTTCAAGATTTGTAATTTGTTAGAACATTTCGCAGAAATATTACAATTCTCAAGCATTGGCGATTATAAAATTTTATTATTCGTCGCAACCATTTAATGAGAATGAGATGGAAAAATAATAAATTTGGATAATTGCATCGTTCAAACAATATATTAAATTAAATATACAATAAAATGAAAGACACTTTTTTGAATATTTGAGTGAAACTTTATTAATATTAACTTAAATGAATATAATTGATTTCATATTTTTCAATAAATTCCGCGTAAATGAGAAAAAAAGAGAGACTACGTTATTCAATATTTTCAAATGGCTTGTAGTATGCGAGCGTTCTGTGTAAAAAAAATTCAAATTAAAACATTTCGGCCATATTATGTGACTTCATTGAACTATGCTACATCACATATAATATTCACTTGTTCATACAATATGCAGTTACGTATCGAATGTGCAATCAATTAAATATACAGAGAATACGAGAATTAACATGATAAATATTAAAAAAAAAAACAAGCACTCTGTTCGGTAGAAATAATTAAATCAAATTATAAAATCATATCAATTACATACTAGTTACAGGAATAGTCTATCAGGGATCGTACTCATTTCTTTTTTTATTAACATATAAATCCGTTTCATTACATTTATAAGGTGATGACATGTAATTGTATAAATCTTATATAAAAAATATATTGGGAGAATGAGAGAGCATTCAGATACAAACTAATAAAATATCTTCAGATACAAACAGTTCAATAGTCCTTTTTGTCATCAAAGCACTGCATAATTATTATATGACCAACATATATGCGATAGTTATGAAACATTTTTATTTCAAGTTAGTAATTATATAAGGATGAAGTCTTTTTAACAAAGAAATTTAAAAAGATTTTGTTTTCTAAGAATATTCGGGTCGCTAATTTGATTTTGGGCTTTAAATATTAAAATTCAAATTTCAAAAATTTGGTCATTGTAAAACTTTTTAATAAAAAATTTTCGTTAAATTTGAACGTATATTCAAAAAATATTAAATTTTAATCATTAAATTTTAAACTGACTTCCGAAAAAAGTATATCATAGGATTTCATAATCAAAATTCGAAAATCAATTTGGAAAATAGTTCTAACTATTTATGTAGCACTAATAAAATTTTTTTTAACTCGAAATTGCAAACTTAATATTTGTTTCGCAATTCCATAAAATCAAGTTTTATGATAATCATTTTTTCAAAAATCATTTTTTCTGTCCTCTATATTAGACCTATTTAAAATTTTTATTTTTAATCTCAGTATCTCCGAATAAAAGATCAAAATACTCCACAGAATTAGTTTTAAAAATCGAACGAACAGTTTATAAAGTAAAAGAGAGTAGCCTTAAACGGAATCGCCAGTCTATAACAAGTTAATAAGTATAAAAGGTTATGAAAAAATATCATACATTTATTGATTAGGATTGCATGAACTAATAATCTAAGTGTTTGTAATCATACTTGGCATCTTTTGGCACTTATTTACTGTGATCATGTTGATGAACAATGCGATGATACACGAAGCGGCTTATGCTGTTACCTGTCGACTCGAGTCTTGTTACACGAATGATAACACGACGCGCAATGGTCACGCGTATGCCATAACAGCATAACACATCGTGTGCTGCCACAAAACAAATAACAATGTCATCAGTCTGGTTTCCCATGAAATATTTAACGTTTAACTTTTCATGAAATATAAACGAATGCAACCGTATATTGGATATTTTATACATTTCAAACCAATTTCAATAATGACCCGTTACGGCACATTTTGCGCTTTGTTTTATAAACTCATTAGCGTCGTTTAAAATAACAATTAATTTTATTCAAATGAAAAACCGGAATAGGAATATTGTTATTTGAATTCTAATTAACGAGAGAATTACATTAATTATTTATGAAAATTAATACATCATTATTACTTTTAGATTTTATATCATTAGATCATGACAAACAAAACTCAAGATATATTTCAAAATAAACTTCATTGAATTTTCAAATTAAAACACGATGACAAATATATATTAGTATACATATTATATAAGTGCGTATTGTATAAAAAAATATCAAATTGATTCCAAAGATTTTGATTATACATATACAATAAGAGCAAAAAATATTCGTACAAAGAAATTTTTTATTAAAAAAAGTCTTATTTGTAGAAAATAAATATTAATTAGCAATTTTATTAATGAATACATTCTGTTCTAACATAAATAACCGAGTTTCGCATGTATTCCTGATTTTAAAAGGTCCTAAATTTCTCGACTGTACAAATACTTTTTGATCATCCAAACAACACAATTTTTAATTTTGGCTTATTTTTCAGATGATATATTTTCTATATTACATCTTTTCGGTATATATAATTTTAAGAAGCATACATTATGAATAAATTGTTCATTATCTGTAAGAAATGATCGTCAATTAAATATCGAATCGACATCAAATTATTGAAATCATCGTATTGATTTTGATTCGACATCAATTCAATGATTCATTTCTTGCTAGATAATGTTTACTTTTTAAAGATAAAGTTTTTTAAAATATAATTTTCTCTGTTTCTACGAATACTTTTTGCACTCACTTTATGTATATAAACGTTTGCAAACTTGTGGAATTAATGTTAATATTATCTCTAAAAATTTGAGACAATAAAAAATGAAGCAAAGAATGAGCATATGCGCTTAATATCCCTCGATACGAATTAAATTGTATCGTAAATTTAGTATTTGAGTAATTAACCGATTAATCGATGCCATCTGCTGCTCCGTGTAGATTTAAGGGTAGCGGACGGTATTAACGATGCGTGAATCCCCATTTAACCGATAGGCTTAAACCATAATACCCTCTCATCTCTAACGGTTTTGGTCTTAGTGAGCCCATAGACTCTTCCATCGCCTTCCATCCTTTAACATTACGAAATCGGAGAAATTCTCAGAAATATCGATCCAGTGAGTTATATATTTTCAACGAATCTAATCGACAGTCGCACTCGGAGCAGCATTATTATTTCAAGCCTTTTTTAAAATTATAAAATCGCACAAGAGAAGATTTTTTTCCGATAAAATTGTGATATGAAAATATACATATGTATATTTAATTAACAAAAAATGTTTCAAATTTTTAATGTAATAAATCTGTTTGTTTCATACGCGAAGAAATTTATGATAATATCATAAACATGGTTAGTTAGGTATAGTATAAAATTTCACACAGAATTATGTTACTATCTAGAATGTCTAATACAAGAAGTCTATTTTCATTTTATTATTTCATGAAATGAAATGAAATGGAAGTGAAACAAGATATCACGAGAATAACTTCTTGTAATGCACTTTCATCCAATAACATCGTTCTCTTTTATAATGAAATAAAGTTGGAGAATCAAATTAGAATGCTTGTAGCAAGAAGATGATTCTTTATCCATTTATATCATATAATATAACTAGAAAAATGTTCAATGAACAATTATGTTAAGAACATTTTAAAAATAAGATTACTAATAAATATACAAGTCTTTTTTCAATGATTTTTTTTTCGTTTTTTTTTGTTATGAGCGCGTATAAAATTAAATATTTTATCATAAATATAAAAGAAAAAAAATTGCATTGCATGTACATTAAAACAGGATTTGTCTAACAATAAAAATTCTTTGGCAATACATTTATCAAAGAAATTTCTTACACAAATATAATTCTATAATATTCTTTCATTCAAAATAAAATTAATTTTTTTAGTACCAAAAATATATTCGCATTATATACTTTGCATTATACACATTGCATTATATACTTTGAACGCAATAAATAATATTGAGAATTATAGTTGGCAATGTGTTATAGTTAACAAATTATATTTGTTCCAATCAGATGTTCTTGATTCGCATCTAAATGATATTCCAACTCCTTATAAATGGTACATCAGTTTTTTGCATGTGATTTTCTCGGAAACGATTTATGATAAATCATCCGATTTCGAGTCATCAACAGAATAATCAGATAGTCAACGTTTCACTACAATCGTGCAAACAACAATTCTGTAAAGTCTATTTCTCACTGTCCAAGAATCTAGATCAACGTAAACATTATTCATAGTCCACAGTCAATTGCGTTACTACTAAATGTATCGAAATTTTTCTGTTAAAATCTTTATTTTGTTAAGCATGTTTAACAAAATGAAATAACCATAACTTAAAAAATAAAATAATTATAACTTAAACATAGGATGAATTTTTAGTTAAATATTGATTCACATTTATTATTTTAACAAAGCTTGAAACACTTTCTTTTTCTTCATTTTATTTAAATATTGGTTTTCTTTCACGGAATATTTTCAGTATTCGTGAGATACGTTTAAACGGTTTAAAACATAAAATACAAAATTATTATTGTGTGTTTTCTAATAAATCTCACGCCATCGCATTCTTATCGGATCATAAGAAATCACGGATCGACCATAGCAAAGCAATACATTTAGTCGCGGAAAAACATCTTTTTTCTTTTCGTGTAAGATGTATAGATTAGAGCGAAATAAAGCGTAACACAGTCACGTGATTATACGATCATAGACGGCGCGCTGGCTCGATCACGCAATAGATGCGATACGCTAGATGACGGGTTTTTAATAGTTGGCAGGCTGTAGCTGATTGATTATCGAGAATTTCGATCATTTGCATGACTCGAGCTAGAATAAATTGACGATCGCTATAGCCTGACTGACATTGATCGATGGAATATTTTATTTCGGAACGAGCCGCGGATTATACCTAGCCTTGTCGCACATTTCCCTTTCTCCACCCTCCCCGCTACTCTATTTCTCTCATGGTGCTGTCATCAGCCATGACGATTTTATTGGGACGAAATATCGGACTCACGTAACGCTTCGACATATATGAGAACGTGTTTTGGATGAAAAACGAACTCCCGTGTACGACGACGATTCATGCAGGGTTCTTTCGAAATTTTAAGAGTCACGAGCCAACGCAAAACTTATCGTGTTTTCAAATGTAATAGTTGTAAATATTTATTGTCTGGCGACAAATCATTTGCGAATCATTTGACGCAGCATAAAAAAAAATTACAATCTATATCAACAAAGTTTTATAATAAAAATATTACTCTTAAAAACTCTGATCTCTAAAAATTCAATCAATTCGGTGGCATCGAACCTTTGGGAAAACTGTTGAAAGCTAATGCAAAACAGTTTCAATGTACCTCGTGTTGCGCAACATCTATTACCTGGTCGAATAGTCACTTTAACAAGAACTTTTGCCACTATGATCCATCACTATCAGTCTACCATACGTTATAGCAATAGCCATGGGACATGGACGCTTCTGTCCCCGGGCTTCCAGATTTCTCTATCAATCACAGAGTGAATCAATCACGACACACCCTTCGTTAAGCGGAGGCCATTTTATTTTCTGCCTCCTTTGTTCTTTTATCGCTCCACCTCTAACTCGACAGGTACACGATAGATACGACGCAACGTACGCACATTCATTTGATAATATAATCCGTTGAGAATAGCTTCTAAAAGAGATGCTACAACGTATGAATAAAAACAGCCAATGAGTAGTGCAGACACAAAAAGAAATTCATTCTTTGTTAAATACCTGCAGGGATTTTTGTCAAACGCGGAACAGCAGCTTTCAATAGATTAAGTGAATATTTGCATTTCTCCCACATCGATGGTGCTTGTCTTTTTCTGATTTTTTTTTGTTTTTTTACATATAAACGTATATATGGTTTTTGGACGTTCAGTCGCTTGCCCGCATCGATGGTAAAATGTGCAAATAATACCACTTTGATTGTTGACACAAAAGCCTTTCCTTTATCCTGTTTCGAACAATTTTATAGAACAGTTCTAAATAATCATGAAACTATCCTAAAGATTCGAATAATTTATAGAATATTAACGAATTACGCTGCTACAACATGATATTGGAAATGCCGAAACGTAAAAAAGAACAATTTTCTAAGTCTTTCCGGCTGTTTTGGTGTTAAAGACGTGCACGAACTTGGGACGCAGTGTTACATACCTAAGTAGCTTGTGCAGAGGCACTTCAGCAAAACATCTTGTTCGCACTAAGAGGCTGTTTAGTATGCGAGGAGAGCTTCGAACAGATTAACTTAGCTATCGTAGGGCGTTGCAAAGGGTCTACCAGATTGACGTTGACATGCCTAGCATCTTGTTATGGTTGAAGTGATTTCAATGTTGTTAGCGCAACAAAATATTCAACCGACATGCATTGCGTTCCATTTTTAGTAAAAAAAATATTATATATTATAATAATATATTCATACAAAAGCTCTCTTTTTTAAACGACTGTCTCATTGAGGTTGCTCTGATTAAAATCTATATAGCTTTAAAGGAATTTAATTTGTGTAATAAATTTATAATTAAATTCACATAAAATTAATAATATCCTAGACTGCCACAAACAAAGTAACGTCTAGTTAAGTTATTTCACACCAGCGAGCACGATAATATCCATAACTCCTATGCGAGCAACATGTGTACCGAATTTCCGTACATTGTTTAACGCGCAAATATATGCATTATATTTGAAATAGCATGTCTCCGAAAGTGTATAGCTTCACATATGTATGGTATCGTACTTGAGACATAAACTTAAAGATGTATGTAAAAGATATTTCAAAGTTGCACGACACGATTCAAAGTTCGATAGTTTCTACAAGATCGTAAAGTGTATTCCGAGAAATACAATTCTTCGCAATTGTAGAGTTGTAGTTTTCTTTTTATTGAATTTATATCTTCCCAGTACATTTCCTAGTAAAATTTTAGAAGAAAAGTTTTATAAGTATGCGAATATGTTTTAGGTGTACAATTTTGCTTCCGCCGTTTTTTTTTCCAAAATTCAAGGCTTTATTGTAAAAAACTGATTATACATTTATGATTCAAAGTATTGTCCATCGCTGGCCACTACTTTCTCCCATCTTTCGGGTAGCGTACGAATCCCACGTCGAAAAAACTGGTCATCTTTTGAGGCTATCCACGAATCGATCCAATTTTTTACTTCTTCATAAGATC
>NW_012130067.1:5935518-5939105 GCF_000143395.1 Atta cephalotes | reverse complement strand
TTTATCGTTTCTCTCGTTGTATTGCGGCCGTTTGTCTTTCAATGCTCGGCTCAAATCATCAATTGCGTTCGATACTGATCGCCTGTGATTGTTTCAGTCGGTTTTAACAGTTCATAATACACTACACCGAGCTGGTCTCACCAAATACAGAGCATGACCTTGGACGTCAAAATCACCGTCCTTGAAACGTTGAAACCACTCACGACACGTTCTTTCACTATTAGTGGCCTCACCATAAGTATTTGAGAGCATTCGATGAGCCTCAGCCGCAGATTTCTTCATATTGAAGCAAAAAATTAAACCTCCCGCAAATGACGAGAATTTGGCTCGTAAACTGACATTTTCAATCGAGAATAACTTTATGATGCAGACACAAATCGACTAATGTTTCTATGTTGACAGATGCCCAAATTTATTGTATGACGTCTATGATCTATTTATTTCGACCACCACTTACCGCTAAAGCCACCTATAGGAAAACGGCGGAAGCAAAGTTGTACATCTAATATATCGCTGCATTAAATATAAACGCTAAAAAGATTTATGAGGTATCGCTATTCTCATATATACTTATGTTTAATATGTCGTGTTTCTTTCGAAAAATATTTTTTTTCAATATTGAGAAAAAAAAGTATGTCGTTTTAATTTGTTTCAATATTACTGTACGTTACAAAAATTCTTGGCAAGAGAAGAGCTCTGTATATATATGTATATATATGTATATATATAAGTATGTTTTCTTTTCACAAAGTTTACTTCCAGTAATGTTTACCGCAAAGTTCGTAAATTCAGTATAACACAGAATAGTTATCAAGGATCGTGTATATGTGCAAATAGAATTGCACAAAATGAAGGCGCAGTTTGAAATTCGGTGGCTTGATGTACGCGAATATTCCTTACTGCCGGCTACAATAACTCAAGCAACATTTAGTGCAAGTGCAGATATGATGCGTATGTATGAGTGCGCGTGCCAGAAATATATTCATGTTTTACCTTCTAATTTTAATAGCGTGAAACATCAGGAAAACGTAATTATGCGCATTTTTAGATTAAAAAAACATTCGAAAATTTATTAATATAAATGCTATATAGATATAAAAATTTCACATAATCATTACGCTTTATATTATATATTTTTATCACATGTTTTTATCATAATTTCCGATATTTTTAAAAGTAAAAATTTTTCAAATTTATGAAAATTTGAGTAATTTATTAATTTATCTTGTCTTGAAAAGCTTTTAAACAGCTTTCTGTTATTTTATAGTTATATACACATATTTTACTGCTACACAAAAAATATTATTTTTCTAAAGTATCTAAAAATTTAACTTTAAATATAGATCAAAGAATAACTTTGTTAGATTATCAAAATAATTATGTAGGACGTTCAAGTTTGTTAGAATGTTAAAATTTTTCATAGCATTGCTCCATACTTGAGCTTTTCTCATAAATATTTTATGGTCTAACAAAATTATTTTCAAATCAATATTTAGCTAAATTTTTAATGTTTCAGCAAAATCATTTTTTTTGTGCATACACGAAAAAAAATGATTTTGCTATGTGAACGTAAAAATATTGTAAAATTTATTTGTTAAATTTATTTGCTGTTTATAACAAATAAATTTGCATATTTAATAAATATTTCGCATTTGTTGCGAAATATTTTTGTATCGTATATATTTGTAAAGTAATTTTTTGTAGCGAATACAAACAAATAAATATTTGTTAGTTGTTACACTTGCAAATAATTTGCGATCCCTATATTTGCAAATGGAATTTGCCATTATGATATAGAATTATTCATAGCAAGTTTTGTCTCTCTGTAAATAATTATCCATAACGAATCTAATTGATTAAGAACATAAAGAAAGATGTACGATAATGGAGTGATCCTTGAAATGTATAAATCAGCACGAGGTTGAGAGTTATTACTAATTTATCGTTTACATGGCAAATCGAGCCGGCAATGTTCCACAGTGCGGGATTCTGCGGACGCAATGTGGTTCGTCTGTAACGAGAAGGGGGTAGAACGGGAGTAAATGGAGCTTCATGCCGTGCCAAGGTTGTTGGTTTGTGGATGGTGTGAGGAAAGGGTTGTACTGAGTGGAGGCGCTTAGTATATATTTGAATTCCTTCGAGGTAAATTCTTCGGCGGCGGTAATAGTGGCGACGTTCAGACGGAATTCGTTCTCGCGTTTCTCGTTACGTAGAATTTAGCCGTTCTACCAACAAACAACGAAATTAAAAGAATAGCGAAACGAACACTCGGCGATTGGTTGTTTGGTGGTTGTTTCGAGCGAATTGTCAATGTCGCGTTCTCGTAAACATCGTTTCGATTGGCCTCTCTAGTATACACCTAATTAATTCGCGGATCGCGGTAAATATGGGAAAACGAAAACAGCGCATTTCCATGAGTGATTTCTGTTTGCGAAGAAACACAATGAGTCGCGAAGTGAAAGGAAACATCGTTTGTGGATCAACGTTTGCACATTCGTTTGATATACAATGGAAATCGGGTCAATTCAATTATCTTTTTTTCCCGATATCTACGATAAAAAAATGTGACGGAACTATTCGATTCAATTTATATTGATGAATTTTTTCTCATATCGGTACTCTTCAATTGTCTAGAAATAAAATACCGACATTTTAAGTTTTATCAATATACAATTAGCGGAATACGTACGAAAAAAAAGAGTACGTATGAATAAAAACATGTTTACGGCGCACTCACTCGTTTATTTCTTCGAATAATGAAAATTCACTTATTAGAGTCGGAACCTTCGCCGCTACTTCCATGATAAATCACATGTAACTCGTGATGGAAGTCAGCAATTTGTGACTTACGATTGGCTGGCAGCAGGAGTGCTACCGTAGTAAATAGGTATACTTTTACTCCCTGCTGCGTGCTTTTAAGCACAGCAGCAGCGTCAATCTCGAAAGAAACAGCGGTAGCAGTGGCAAACCCACCATTTAAACTTTCACGTCGAAAATAAAAGTGTAACACTGCCAGATGGCTGACCGCCAAGATACCATTGCTGAATGAAAAGGTCCTATTTATCTTTCAACTGTCTTTCACTTACGTCATCTCCAGCGAGCTTTTATCCCCTTTTTTTGTGGGTATCATCCATTTAAAACATCATTGTAAGCGCAGTAAATGAAATTTGAAGCGCGACATCTTCCAATCATTTTGCAAAGAAAGTCTATATCGCCTCGGGACATAATTTCTTTAATAGAATAACAACTATTACATCAAACAAGTGAATCATGAGGATCTTATTCGTTCTACTTCAAAGTTTCTATAGTACTTTTTTGAGGGTTTTCCTACGCAGTATCTCGGTACTAACACCTCGTTACAAACATTCGCGGTCAAAGTTCGCTGATAAAGTTTATAGTTACTACGGCAAGAAAGAAGGAACAAGCGAGTAGGACGAGGCAGGAAGGTACGGGAATAAGAACGTCGAGCAGGTAGTATCCGGATAGATGGTAGGAGAACGAGAAGAGGAAGACGAGAAACACGAGGGTGAAATCGAGGCAGAACGAGAGAGAGAGAGAGAGAGAGAGAGAGAGAGAGAGAGAGAGAC
>NW_012130067.1:5925465-5932947 GCF_000143395.1 Atta cephalotes | reverse complement strand
ATTATAATATTATTATATAATAATAATTATAGTAGAGAGAGAGAGAGAGAGAGAGAGAGAGGGAGAAAGAGAGAGAGAAGGAGAGAGTTACATTGAGATGTAGACATTAATTGTAAATAAACAAAATATTTATTTGTTGTAAACTAATTGGTAAATCTCAATGAAAGAATTGCATAAGCCATTTTTAGTATTTAAAATATTTATATAAAAGAATTTAGATTTTTGTTATTGTTTTTAAAATTTTTATAACAATAAGACTAATATTAAGGAAGTACAATCAAAATGTTTCGTTCTATCTAAAAATTACACAGAATATTATTTAAAACAAAACTAATACTATATTAAAATTTCTAATCAATTGACCGTGAAAGAAAGAACTAAAATTACAGTTTTATGCATGGTGTCTTATAATAAATGCATTGAATGACTGATATATTACTTAATTATTATATAATTATTTACTTTTAAACTGCTTTGATTTATATAAAAAACATATAAATAGAACAAACTTTTTTTTACATCCTTGCAAGAATTTTAACTCTTCATTGTGTAATTCATCGTGTAATTTATTTGTATACAAGCAAAGCCGATAAAACCATGCTTATTTGAGCAACTAAAGAAATATACGCAGAAAACTTGGTAACACTATTGACTTCCGACATTAGGTTAGATTGCGACTTGCTTCATCCTATGACATATGTATGATGATTGAATATACATACATGTGCTTGCTTATAACCTACTGTTATATTATTAACTGTAAACGTATATGAAAATAATATTTTTAACCTCAATTAATTGTCAATTATTGGGCAACTCGAATAGGAATGCCAACTTCATTTTCAGAATGCAACATTGCCAAGATATCGATAATCATTGAACATAAAACATTAAATTACTTGCATTTTCTAATAGAATATTAATATTATGATTCATAACTAAAAATTAGCAATCAATCTTTTAATTTTAATAAATTATAAATTAGCTTTTCTTATTATTAACAGATTTTTATATATTAGGTTGGTATTATCAATATAGAACAATGACGTATTCTCCTCACCATCCTACCTCGCAAGTGCCTACCTCGATTGTATATCCTTAAATAAAATTAATAATTTATAAAAATGTGTTGTTCAATAAAAACAGAATGTTATGAACACAACTTTTACTTTTTGTATGTAGTTTGTTTAAAGCGTTTAACTTCTTTAACTTCTTTAAATTGACAAATAATTTAATATTAGTGCTATAAGCATCTTTAAACACCGGGATTCGAACTTAAATCTCCCTCATTTCGCACGAGCGTTTTATCAATTCAACCGAGATATGCATAGTTCATTTGAATTGGAAATTCTAAAATTCATACAAAAATATGCTTAAGCCAAGAGCCGCTTTGATAAAATATAATGATTTTCTTCACTAATTTGTGTTGTGTTAGCAATAATACGTTAGCAAAATATTCAAATCAACAATTTTTTTCAACAATAGGAAATATATAAAAAATATGTATTAATTTTCAAACTATATAACTGAGAAGTGAGCAATCTGTGTCACGAAACAGTACATGTCAATAATATTCGCGACATGACACGGGAATCGTCTAAGGTGACGAGAACACGAATATTCTGAGTTCTTGTGTGGAAGGCACGGCAGGGTGCCGAGTCGTAATGAAAATCGATCCGCAGCCCGATGTACAATATCGCAGTTCAGATTCCACACAGCGCGACATTCCACCGCCGTACGACTGCGTGCCCCGTTATCGCGTATCTTTCGCAAGCGAAAAGTTTAACGAGGTTTCGCTCACTAATCGACGTATGAATATGGATAGAGCATGCATTAATTCGTCATTTTTCAACCCGATATCTCGCGAATGCCTCTCGCTATCTGCGTATCATGACGTCTACCCGTCAACAATCTCCGGCTGAAGAGAATCCGTACGAGAATCCGTTCGCGTCGTTTCCCCTTAGTTCAGTATCAGCGATTTCGTATTCATTGCCCGTATCTACCAATCGACTCGAAGAGAATTTCCCTCCTCCCTTTCTTGTCATCCAAATGGGCCTCTTCGTCGATGGCCGTAATGATTCGGCTCTAACTTTGATGCAACCGCGTAACCCACAGAGTCAGGGCGGGGTACACGGAATAAATTTTCAACGAAGAATCTTGGGCTTGAGATGATTACCGTCGGATACAGAATGTAAATGCTACTCGTGCTGCATGAGAGCTGAGGATCCCTCAGGTTACTACTTTATATCCACTTAAATATGCGTAGTCAGAGAGCGGCCAAGCTAAATTAGATTGCGGGTAGATTCTTTTTATAATATATTACGAATCTTTTGAATCAATAACGAAGAGACTTTTTGCTAATAAAGACTTCGTTCTAAGTATATATATATATATTATAAGTATATATATATATATATATATATATATAATAATTACGTAAGAATTTTCGCAAAAGTTATATAATATAGTTGATTATAATACTGTAACACAGGAGGCAAGAGTCACAAAAGCTACGGCGAGTTTTTAAAGAAGCGTTTCACAAACTTTCATTTTGTTGCGGCTAAAGAGAATACCGTGACGCGTTTCTGTCCTCTTAGCAAAGGCCAACGGTGAATGCGACTTGTAATTTAACCCGAAGTCTAAATAATGTAAAGTTTTAATGACCTCGCGATTCTCACCAATGAACCTCTTTCCTTACTTGTGTGCGGATCGCCATTATCTAACCGTTCCTTGGTAATTCGCACAAACGCAGATTCTCTCTCTAGTTCCCCAAGGATATCTTGTACTAATTTGATATATTTAATATAATTTTCACGAAGACAATAATCTTAATAATAATTAGACCGTATAATATCCGTATAAATAATTATAGATATCATATAATTTTCACAAATTTTAACTGACTGACCAAGAATAGTTGAAAATATTTCTGTGAAATTGTGATAAATCATCACATTCTATCGTTATAGTAATGCATATCCCTTTTCAATTTCCCATATCCCTATCGTCAATATTGGAAATAATCCAGAGCATAATACATTATTTTGCTTTCAATCTGCCTGTCTTCTGACTCGATATGTAATATTTCGCATATTCTACTGATAGAAATTGTTATACTTTCCAACATCTTCGAATATTACAATATTATTCAGAACATAATGTTGTAATATATAGATTCATTTGCATACTTGTGAAAAATATTCTCTTCACGATTTTTGTTGCTTGCTAGTCTAAGCTATCTTGTCATTTTAATATACTATTGAACGTATATTGGCCTCACCAATATAAGATAAAAGCCTTTAAATATTTAGGTAGCTTACCGAAAAAAAATAGTAGTCGCTTATACGGCGAAGCCACTCTAGAAACGAGCAAGTAAGGATAAAAGAAGGGCTGCGAAAAGGCAAGGGTCACGGATCAACCAGCCACATGCATAATACATACCTCTTCGCATCCATTGGTTCCGCACAGCCTATTCTATGTAGAAAATACTGTCGTCGGGACTGCAAGCTTCGCAAGCAGTAACCGTCATCGGCAACGGCCATAACATTTTCTTCTTGTCAGGATGTTTCATGAGACGTCGGTTCTAAGAATGTACTGATTCAGAAGCTAGGGGATGCTATATCGTTTATTTTTATGACACGTCTTAGCAATTGCTATGAAGTGATCGAAGAATACAGTAATCTCTCTCTCGTCCCTAACGTCGACATCGATAAAAAACACACAAGACTAATGTATTTACGCAATGCTTTTAGACTTTGGTATTTTTATTCAACACCGAGTTCTGTAATAAATTTGGAATCAAATTTCCTTCAGAGGCGAATCAACCGAGTTAATCTTAAACAAAATTCCATTAACAAAAATTCAATTTAACTTTTAAATTTAATTAAATGAAATCTAAAATTTAAAATTCAATTTGGAATAACAGATTGAAAGTTGGTGCAAATAATGATTATAAGATATTGAGTTTCCGCTATCGAAAAATCAATTGAAAATCGGGTAAAATTTATTCCTCAAAGATGAATAGAGATACGCGCGCGAGTTTGCCTCTGATAAAATAAGACATTAATACGTCACAAGATAGGAATATGCTTGGCAAGCAACTTTACCAACGCCGAATGTATTTTAATATTCCATGCGATATGCCGTTTGCGCGACCGATTGCAGAGTTAGCAGTTAGAATCGATCGATTAAGCTCGCACAGGCTTTTCGAACACACCTGCCGAGGAGATACAAGCGTACCCAGCGAAGGTCTTGCAAATTTGATGGATCACCCGTGGTAGCAGTTCTACCAGGCGATGTTCGCGTGCGCCTTTATAAATTATCGAAAAGGTGGGCTATCGTGCCGACTAATCGAATCGTCGTTGCTACGGTTTGCACAGTGCGGAACAGTGCGTGACACGCTTATCATCATAAACGCGGGAACGACGCGATAGCGGTGATAATATAGCCGAGGGTCGGAAACACGAGCGCGATTTATGTCGGCCATGGACAAGCTCGTTACGATTGCGCGCGCGGAAATTCTATTAAAATTAATAACGAGTAATCCATGCGAGTTCCTGTCGCGCAGATTATATCCACACCTCTCTTGCCGACGGCTTGTTTGCCGGCGACCCGAGCACGAAAATCGCACGCCGGAATTTGCATGAAACGTAACGATTTTCGAAAATACGGGAACGAGCTCGCGGTTCGCGGACAGATTATCCGGCGTCGACGCGCGCGTTACAACGCACGAGGGCAACACGATTCGTTTATTGCATGGAATATAACATGGCGTCGAGGTGGGAATTAATAATGAATTTGCCGACACACGCGAGTGCACAGCGATTATCGCGTTTTACAATGGAAATCGTTCCCGGAACATTCGCGTAATCGCAAACATCGCACTGGATTTAATAAAGTATCGATGCCGAAAAGAGGGAGATGGTCAAGGATTTATTCGTAAATGAGGATACAATTTAGCTGGACTATATTGCACGTTATTGCACGAACAATTCGGTCCCTAAGGCTTTTAAGGGTTTTTCATAACGTATATAATTATAGATTACAGAGCACTTACATCTCATTCAAAAGTTTGTATGCAATCGCTTTATTTATCAGCTTATTGTTTTCGTTATCCTCTTTATAAATATACACTAAAGTTATATAATATAATACACTTTAATTTATAAATAGAAACACTTATAAATAGAAATAGAATCAATAAAAATAAATTAAATAAGAGAAAGAAATCTATTTTCGGTCGAGAAGTGGATTTTGATGCTTATATAATATTCATGTAGACTTATAAATATATTCTTCAATTCTATAAAACTGCGCACTAATTTGATTTGCCTTAAAATGCAATCATATAAAATTGTATCATATAAAATAATACTACAAATTACATCGATTGTTAATTTAATAACGATATTAATAACAATTTTAAAACTGCTTATCACAAAAAATATCATCTCAGTCAGGATTTAAATCTGAAACTCCCGATTTTCCGTAACAGACGTCTTCCAATTCAATCACTGAGGCCTGTTGAAATATCTGTCGGCGCGTAATTTATAGAACTGAAAAATCTATATACAAAAGTATAGCTTAAAAAGCACCAATAATCATATAGCACTATTTCTGATCAAAAACTGAATTGAAAAGTCCTGAGTTATTTTGCAATTTTCGCAATAATTAACAAGATATTAATTTCTAAAGATTATCAAATAAGCGGATAAAATCGAAATATAAGATAACTTAAAAATATTTGTCAGTGTTTTTCATGAAATATCTTAAAGACGTTTCTTAAAGAGTTGTTAAAGATATCTTAAAGTTGTCTTACGCGCCGATTTTATATACATTCTGCTCATTAGGTAAAAAAAAAATTGCGGAAGAAACTTTTTACTCAGTTTTTCATCAATATGATAGAATGTATAATTAGTGGGCACTTTTTAAGATACACCCTGTATATAGATATTATGAAGTATATATATAATATCCAAATTTCGATCAAAAATATGCTGAGAGAAAAATTTTGATATTTGTAATTTTAATTATGCATGTAATTTTAAATATGCATTTCTGTAATTATAATTATTACTGCTATAATAAATATAGACCTATCAACAAATATATATAGCAGTTGGCAGTAAAAAATGACTATAATTATCATTACTATCATTATTACTATAAAAATATGGTCACAATTACTATAAAGTATAATATAGTTGCTCTAAAAATGACTATAAATTGCAATAATTTCAATCATTTCTATAATAATAATAACTATAATTTTAATAATTTTTAATTGTCAATTATATATACATAAACATATATGTTGATATAGATATACATATATATATATATATATATATAGTTATTATTGTTATTATTACTAATTTATAGCAGTAATAATCATAATTATAATAACATGTGCAATCACAGTTACAAATATCAAAAAACTTTTTTCTTTTTTTTCTCTTATTTGACTTATTTTATAAAATTTATACGTATTCTAAATAAATCTGTAACTGAACGAAAAATATTTCATATCTTAACTCAAACTCTTATTAGTACATTTGTTTAACTCTGAACTTTATATGAATATTTTTTTTTATTTTCTTTCATTCTCTGCAAGACGTAATCTGGTTTCAGTAAGCTTCTCTTACCTCAAGCACGCACTATACGGAACCGCTGAAAATTCGATAGAACAAACTCGCTATACAACTCTTCGGTAGTGAAGGATGGATCTTGGACAAGTTATCGTACCCGTGGTAGGCATGGCAGCCATCAAAGTTTCGTAACGTGAAATCGCCGTGGGAACGTCGAAACGACCCAAGCAGGAAGCGTGAAATTCGCACGACAGATTTTCTCTCGGGACTCACTGCTGTCGGAGTACATACGCGAGATCAGAAGCTCTGGCTAGAAGATCGGTAGAAGACAGCCTTTCACGAAATAAATATTTAGAAATAGGTAGTAGAAAATTTTTTTTACGTAAACAGTAAACTATTATGATACTGAAATATCATTTCCTGAGAGCTAAACAGCGCAGCGGTTTTATCTGCCGCCATATAATATTCGAGGGATGCATCGCTGGGGAATTTGGATATACCACACCCGAGTATTATTACCGGATACTGCGGAATATTCCGCTAGAGCCAAGTATTATTTCATTAGTGTCCGCTACTATTTCGAACTAGTTTATATTTAAGAAGATGGTAGCTCATATTTTCGTAAATGCTCTGTTCCATTCAATTCGTTAAATTTTGTAAATACGATTTTAAGGAAACATTGTTGCAGATAAAACTCACCGACACTGTAGAAGACGGATGCTTGAATCAATGTCGACGTTCGCTCTGCAGAAAATGTATGAAATGTCAGACTGTCATTAAATATGTAAATACATATAAAAAAATTAATCGTGGTAATTGTACACACACACACACACACACACACACACACACACACACACAACAAATAACTACGTAAGTTAATTTAATTATTAAT
>NW_012130067.1:5906790-5924848 GCF_000143395.1 Atta cephalotes | reverse complement strand
ACACACACACACACACACACACACACACACACACACACAAAATAACTTCAAGGTAATTTTAAATGTTTAAATATATCTTCGTTATAAATTGTAATAAAAGTCACAATTTCAATATTTAAATACGGTATAATTAATATTTTATTACCACACAAATATATTTCCATTATAATTAACCAAGAAGTAATGTGCGTGCAAAATTTCAAATTTCATACGATATGTAAAAATTATATGGAAGAGAGGAGTCAACTTTACAATAGTATTTATGTACACTTGACACTGTACTTCAGAGATAACAATTATTTATTATTATTTAATTTGCACGAATGTGCACCGACAAAGCATTTGTAAACGCGCGATCATCACAATGACGCCATGTACCAATTAATTCTGCGAATATAGTAAATAAATTTACTCACCAGAGCCTATAAATCGATGATGTTCTGCTTATCGTATTGTTGCCGTAATCACATTCTCACATGCGACACGATCAAAAATGTACACTAAAAATAGATTGCGATCATGGAGAACTGTGACCTATCTTAAAAAAAACAAATTATTTCGTTTAATTTGACAATAAACCGACTCTAAGGAAAATATTCAGTTACTATATTCATTACACACTGATGCTTTATCGTTTTGGATCTATAAACAGCACGAACACGAATTGTGTCTAACACCTATTACTTTGTTCAGCACTTTCATACGACGACAAAAAGTTCCAAGCGCAGCATTTTCGTACGCGACATTTTAACCTTTAAAGAACAGAGGTTTTGCAAAATTTTAGCTTGAGTAAGTCCGGATCTACAATGAATCAGTAGTCGGTAGTCTTAGAAGTTGGCTGCTTGCCAACTCTACCGATTTACCGATTTCGACCAATTCTGATTCACTGATTATCCTTCAGACTCACTTCTAACTCACCGACTACAGACTACTGACTCATTGTAGATCTGGCTTAAGACATAATTCATTACTTCATTGTATCTCTTGCTTCAAAATGTGATACTATTTCAGCACCATTGCAATGATTTTCCTATTCTGTAAAGATTAAGAGACAAATATATAGTTATATTACTTGTAATTCGGTCATGCGATTTATCAGTCGCTGGATAATATAAAGGTGAATCAATCTTAACATGAAGTTTGCAATCACTCCATCAATTCGCATTGTTTGAGTTATGAGATTATGAAACAAGGAGGATTATCCGCAGACTTCTACGTATAGTCATACGGATGAGTTAATGAGTTTCAAAATGCAATCTATTCACTGTGTGATTGGTTCTTTTTTACTCATAAGTAAGAATCCATCGAAAAGAAAATGTTGCAATTTTTTAGTTAATAATTATACATTTGACTGTTAACTTGCTCCGCAAATACTTACATGGCTGTCAAAAGTATAACATACTGAATTTATGCGCATGTGGTATTAAGAGGACATTAGAGATTCGGTATTCAAATAGTCCGTTATTATCTCAGTAAATGAGAATGAATTGAAATTGATTGAAATAGATTCAGATTTTCAAAAATACGCATTCGCGAACATTGAAATGAATCCTTTTAAATACTAACAAATTTTTATTCATTTATAGAAATTGCATAGAGTACATTTTTATGTCTTTTAATCTAAAAGAATTTCAGTTTTTAAATGCATCGTGAATATTGCTCAATTCAAAATTCTGAATAGGAAATGTAGTTTTTCAATCCAATCGAATCTAAAAAATAGTTTTTCCGTCCAATTGAATTTTTAAAAAGTGAGAATGGATCATGAATGCTACCAAAATACGCATTCGAATGATTCAAGTGGATTAAAATTTCAATCCCTTTTAACCCATTCTCGTATATTAGAATTTTAAAATCGTCTTAAGACGCTAATATATTGCAGTTCTCTGATTGGCTTATAACATTTTAAGATTGGAAGTTAAAACGGTCTCAGATATATTTAAGAATTTACTGAATACTGGTCTAGAAGTATGTTTATGCTTGATATATGTTCTTGTTGTTCTAAATATTAAAGAAGAATAAAATGATACATACGTATCATATATGAAACTGAACTCTGGTTAAGTTACAGGTATACCGATACATAAGACATATATTGTTACATCGGCCATATCACGTCGCTCATTTATTACAACGGGAGAGACATAACTTAGAAAACAAACTTCTTTAGAAAATGATCCAGATAAATAGACAAAGACATAGACAAATATTGTATTTTAACATAAACTTTATATTTAATAATTTTAAGTTATATTGAATCATTCGATGCGTAATGATGAGCCAACTTTGATTCAAATTAGAAAACGAAATAAAAATACAAATAAAATTAACAGTATATAAGAAAATATATAAAATAATTGTGCAAATAAGAGTTGTAAGAAGTCAGTCGTGATAATTCGAATGCAATACAATTTATTCTTTTAATCAATGACGATGTTAAATTTGATACACTTATATATCTGTACGTTTTGAATCTGGTTTCATGAGCCAATGGTGTTAGTAAATAGAATTGAAAATTCCACATGTAAACATGAGATGTTTTAATTGTTGTTCACATGTATTTTTAAGAGATGAGACTTTCTCCCTTCATGCTGTTCCCTTCACACAGTTGTATAACTGGATGGCATATTATTCTATCTATTTTTGAAAAATTTTGAATTATGATTTTTATTTGTATATGTATACAAATAACATAAATCAAGTAAAACATTTCACGTCTATATTGCGGAATTTTTTGTCCATTCATCAATTTATCGTTAATAACATCTCGTTAAAAATAGCTCGAACCAGAGCAAAAATATACGGTAGATATAAGTGTATTGAATTTAACATCGTCATTCATTAAGACAATAAATTGTATTACGCTCGTATTACCGTAACTAACATCTTATAGCCCTTGTTTGCACAATTATTTTATTTTATATTAGTGTTAAAAATTATAGGAATTTTTCGTAATTATCAATTATTGTTATTATAGTTATATTTAAGATGTATAAATTTATTTTTTTTTTAAATTGAGACATATTTACAACATAATTTATCTTGTTAAGTAAGAATAAATTCATGTCAAATTTGCATCATATGTCATGATGCAAATATGTGATGTAAATATGTGAAACAAAAAATTTAATACTTTTTATCCTCATATTTACATCATATATTCATCATGCTTAATACGTCATACATTTATATGCGGATATTTTTGAATAATGTATATGCGATATATCGACGGGATTAGAACCTAAGATTTCTGGGGTAATCTAGAAATTAATCCTGATCTATAATCGCACACTTGTCTGAACAATTTGGCATTTGATTGATTCAACCCGATCATGTCTTGCGCGAATCAAACAAACTTCAGTACATCAAAATAGACATCTGTTTAATTAAATTTTACAATAAATTTGCATAAAATAAAGAAAAATTTACAAATTATTATGCTTACTACACTGAAAGAAAAGATTGGCTGCAGCAAATTAAATGGTAAAATGTGGCAAAGCATTTTTAATTGGCTGTCAATTTTTGATTGCAGCAACCGATTTTTTGTTGCATTAGCCGATTAGACTATGCATTAAAAATTGGGATTGAGATTAAGATTGAAGTTCGATCAATGAGAATAGAGCAGGCCGAGATTAAGATTACAGATTGAAATATAGGGCTCCATCTATTTTTCCAATCTTCAATCTCAATCTCAACCAATAAGCTTCCAGTCACGTGATTAACCTCACGTGACTAGTCTCAAATATTGTGTATGTATAAATAATAAGTTATAAAAAGACAAACACAGCACAATTAAAACATGTGAGTGCAATTAAAATGCGTTCGATAATTCAATAATTTTTGTTGTGTGTTCTAGTTATCCTAATATTCTTACTAATCATAATATAAGTGCACATAGTGATATAATATTATAAAAATGGCTTTTCATATACAATGCTGTTACACTATGACATTTAATTATTGCATAATATAAATTTTATAATTACCTTAAATTTTATAATTACCTGTAAAAATACTTTTGTTTTTGTAATATCATAAGGAATCATAAAATTATTCTAAATTTTCAATAAATTAATTTTTGCATGTCGTGATATTCACACAATCTATTTAGGAAATTTCATTACATTAAATTATAAAAATTTTGTAATATTAATTTTAAAATGCAATTTTGGTGTAATAACTGATTGCATGAAAAAATAAAAATATTTAATATTAAATGTATAAGATATGTACATGTGATAACACAATCAATAGGAAATAAATATCTTTAACGATCAATCGTTAAAATGGCAAAAATATTTTCTTTAAAAATATGTTTTATCCTTTTTGTTTCTATATGTTTTCGTTTTTTTCTGCAAGCAATTAAAAAATGTTAAACAAATTTAAAAATATTAATTTGAAGTTATATCGTTGTTTTAGCAAATAAGCAACATATTCCTTTACATCACGCATATAAAGGTACATTTCACTTGACGCTCGCAACGCTTTTAGAATCATTGCGCCCTTTGTATTTACCAATCGTTAAATAAGAACAAAAATGCTCAAGAGCGTTGTGAGTGCCAAATCAAACGCAGCTGTAACACGATAGATTTTATTACTTAGACGGATCATTTCGAAAGAGATATATTGATGAGACAGCGAAATGACGAATACTTTTTTTAAAACTCGATCATTTTACGTAACGTGTAATTCGAATCCGCGTGAAAAATCGAATAGGAAAACCGAGATGCAAGTGCCGAGTTGTCAGTAATGATTGTCAGATCCGATAACAATTAGTGCTTGCGATCTTGATCATCCATGTTTTCTGGACCGATTTGCGTTTGTGTGGATGGTCTGATGCGTGACAGCGAAGCGATGGTGTATCGATTGTAATGAGTAAAGTCATTTATGCTTTATTTGCTTACGATTGATTTTATAACTGCTCATTTGTTTACAATGAACTGATGCTGATCCCTAGTAATAATAATAATGCTTTGATAAACTATTAATGCACTGAGAAAAATATTTGATATGATTTGTTGATATGTGACTATAACTAAATTTTGATTATAACACAATCTTTAAATTAAAAAATTAAACAAATTCTTTTTAATTACACATCAACAAAATAATGATTTTTGCCAAACATTTTTTTCAGTGTGGCAGTATTTATGAATTTCCACAAATTAGATAAAACGAAATTTTTATTCCTATCCGGTGTATTTATATGTTCTACGTTTCTTTATTTGTCTTATTTATTCAAAACTTAAATTATTATTTTATATTTTTTTTCTTAAATTTATATATATACATATAATAATTTTTATCTCTCGATAGTCATGTCAGTCATATATATATATATATATATATATATAATAGTTTAACAAAAATACAAATAATTATTTGAACATAAACAGATTGTTAACATTATTTAATCAGATAAATATCATTTAAATTGACGTTGCATATTACTTTATGTTGTACCATTTTTATTGCAATAATCGAATTGTTACGTTATTTATTAATTGATCAAATTAGAAAAATTTTAATAATATATAGACACAAAAACTATATTTAAATATATAGAATTGAAAACTTTCGAAATTGAATTTCTAAGCTACACATTCAAACAAAGAGTAATTAATTTTAATTTTTAAGATATTAAAATGTTTTAGTCTTGTCTTCAATTTTTTTTTCAATAAACAAGATATTATGGTCCGTATTCAGAACGTGCTTTTATCGATAAAAGCGCGCTTTTATCTCTGAAATTCTACAATGTGCGTAATGTAAATTATAGCATGTTAGTGCGCTAACATCGTTTAAGTGCGTTCTGAATACGGCTCTATGTATTTAGATTTAAAACATTTAAACATATAATGTTTTTTCACAACAAACATATAGTATTTTGTTTCTTGAAAAGTTTAAAACTAAAACATCTTTAAGTCTTTAAAAAATGGAAACAAGTTAAATAAAATGTTTTAATATTTTAAAATTAAACATTTCTTTTGTGAGTTTTGTGCATACATCTCTTCAAATTTTTATTCTGTAGAGAAAGAAACACGATATTAATTCATTGCAACGAAAACAATATGTATTACAATTTAATATATACATATATTTTATATATATATTATTTTACAATACGATATATATTAATACAATTTTTAATTCATTTATGAAAAGAATTAAATAATAATTTAATGATAATTATCTCAAATTATTTTAAAATGAAAAGCGCCGAGTCCTGTTTTAAATAAAAAGACAGAGTATTGTAAGGTTTCGGAACAAAAATTTTCAGAGATGTATGAAACTTGAAAGTCGATTCACGTGGTCCCGTAAAGCCAGTAGAATCGTGAGTATATGTCACTGTCATACAAAGGTAATACTGCAAAATTCCAGTACGGAAAGTGTAGTTACTTACACACTAGTGAATTACAGTTAATTTTGTTGAAGCCTGTCTTGTACGTATATTGAAAAGCGCTGACTGTGCAGTTTTATAAAAACATTAGTTCCGTTAATAATTCAATATAATTTAATTACAACATTGAAATCGTCTTGTGCGCGATCTCGCGTTTCTTGCTGCGTTTGCTATATTTTCTGAAATCAATAATTCTTTCCAAGAATATGATTCTCGTTGAGCCGGAGAGTGAGCCGACTGGAACTTATATCGATCGATTTACACCCCGATGGAACGCTTTTGCAATCTCATCCGCTGCCATGGCTACCTAACGTGGCAACTTTCCTCTTTCTTTCTCGTTTCTCGCTCCTTCCGCCATTCTTAACCGCAAACAGCACCGTTGCACGTGCACTCACAAAGACTCATTTTTCTCGATCCGACCGCGGCTTGTTCGAAAGTCTAAGATCGATGGGCGAATACACTCCGTTTCACCGTGTCCGCGAGTTTTCACGTAAAACTTTTATCTGCTAACCTAGTGATCGAGCCTTTAAGGGTTTTCGCGTAACGATAAACTTTTCAGTCGAATCTTTGAACTAGTCAACAAATTACATTACATGGTTACATATGTACAAATACGCTGATTTTTACGTGCGATTTACGTTTCAAAACAATGCAGTCTATTGTAATAATTGTAATAATTATAATAATTGTAATAATTGTGATAATTATAATAATTGTAACTACACGCTGTTCGATATCAAAAGAGCAACAGTAATCCAATCCCTGAGTTAAATAATATTTTGTTATTTTTAACTTCGATCTGTATATTAAAATGTAAATCCATTTATTATTATTATAAATAATAATAAACTAAATGTAAGTCAAATTGAATACATTTTTCAAGTTAAATTGTATTTAACTCCATTATTTTAGTCAAATTAATTAAAGACATATTGGATAAGAGCGATAATGACCCATAGAAATGAAATTAAAAATAATTCGAAATAAGTATAATATAATTTGATATTACGATTTTAATAGCGTATAAGCGCGAATCCTTGTCAAATTAATCTGTATTCGCGTATAAAAAAATTTATGTTTCATCTTTCGCTTTTTTAAATTTGATTTATCTTTTATAAATATATATCCTTCCTGTGAATGCACACACATTTATGTCATTCGAAAGAAATTTAGATCAAAAGGCGCAGCCTGCAATCGTAAATTTGCAGTGGAAAGGGTAGCGCTGGGGATGAGTTGGATGTAATTGACCTCGGCAGGAACAAAGCTCGCTCATTAATCAACGGTGACGTAGAGCTGACGTCACGTCCCATGGGCTGGTGCAATGCAGGCGAGCTTGCTGGTCCATTTATTTACCATTAACGGCTCATTAGCGTACCGGCATTTTCCTGTCCGACTCCTCTGCAATTGCAGCGACTCTTTTCTCGTGTTTCCATCAATTCATCTAACATATTCATATATACTGTGATTTTTACATCATTCTTCCTACTTTAATCACTATTATCTAGACATATTTCCACGAAAATTATGCTTCTAAGAAGAAAGTAATATTCTTAAGAAATTTAAGTCATATGTATTAATCGAACAATTAATTAATTAATCAAATCTATTAAAATGCACATTTGAATATTCTTTTAATTACTAGTTAAATGTATTTTCATTACGTTAATATCTTGCTGAAATGAAATTATCATCGAATCACCCAAGATCCCATTAACACTTTAACGCTTGATTAATTTAACTATGCAAAACCTTCGTGTGTCAAAGTAACAAAAACCTTCCGAATTATTACGCTGGTCGCAGCGCACGATGAAATTTGATTAAAGAACTTTGTAATATCTCATGCTAAAATTATTCAGCTCATTTAGTAATTAACGTGAAACAAAGGAAAATCGGGTTACTTTCCGTAGCGCGAGCAAGTGCTAAAATGATCAACGAAGACAGTGAGATTCATGAGACGGCGAAATTAAAAGCTGCCACAATATATATATATATATATATATATATATATATATATACAACCCCCCTGTCCTCTCCCCGCCATGACATGCGCTTTGAATCTGACGTGTAAAGGCAGTTGCTGCAGGCTCCTAGACGGTGTTTGGATGGGTCTCAGGTAGCTCTGACGGACCCGGAAGTTTAATTACGTGAAGACGTGACAGCCTCCTGGCGAGGAACCAGGGAGAGATACAACCGTCTGACGTGCTTTCGGTTCATCCGTTGACCATTTCGTTCAGTATAACATTTGACTTTACCTAACGCGCAATAAGCGCCGCTGAGAAAGGGGTGGAAATCTTCGACTCGGGTGACCGAACAACAATATTTGCTTTTCGGCAAAATTGAAATCCTATAGCCTCTCTTCGCTTGCAGTCAGTGCATAGATACAAGCGTAGATAGAATATAAAACACTTTTTCCTCGAGCTAGGTGAGTCCTCGTCGTATTCACTAAAATAGAGTTTCGTTTTTCAAATCGACTTTTTGATACGATAGGTACAAACTAAAACTAAAAATGCACAACAAAAATATTGTTGGTGATTTAATCATGGTTTCGCGTGCGAAACCCAACGATTTGACTGCCACGTGGAATTCTACAAAGAGTTATACATTGAAGTCGCACGATTTTCTGTTTCATAAATCTGCTGATCCGAACGGAAGAACGAAGCAATGAATCGGTCGTTTACGAAATGCCGTTAGAACTGCCTAAAAATTTATTTATAGCGCGACGGTTCAACATTAATATCGGAAATAGATTTGCATATCGTAAATTTCGTTTGCGGAAGCTGTGTAACAAAATAATAAATTTTACTTCGCAATTACAGTCGCATATTAATTTATCGAATACTCACGCACGTGGCGACATGTAGAAATATTGAGTTGGAACAAAAGTTCGTAGCGCTATATAAACTTCAAAATTCAAGCAGCTATATTTTCATTAAAAATGAACGAAATTTATATTAGAAAAAAAGTTTTACAATTAAATTCTCTATTTTTTAAAGTCACTATGTTTTGTTTCTGTAAATTTAGTAATTTTTACATATAGAAAACTACGAGTTGGGCAAAATGCGAAATTTTCTTTATGAGCTTCTCATGTGTCTAAAAAAAAACTTGCAAGAATTTTCGATGCTGTAACATGACAGCTTAAAGTTTTTCCTACAAAATCATTTTTTAAAAATATTTCTAAGTTTTTTGTTATTAATTTACTATGTTAAATAAAAGTTAAATAAAAGAAGCACTTCGACTTTGATTACTCATCTCATAACTTCGTTAAAAATTATGTAAAAAGCAGATTTTTAAAGCTAAAACTTTACTTTATCGAATGATATGGTATTGCTAAATTAACAAAAAATATAAACATAATATAAATAAAATAACGCTACGAATTTTTGTTCTGATCTAATATTTCTAGCTGGCCAAAATATTCGATCGATTTGTAAGACGATTTCAAGAGAATCTTTTCACTCTTTGCAATACGCGGTCCATTCGTATCCACTCATGCCATTGAAAATTCCTGTCGTATACTTTTCAAGACGTTATCACGCGACGTTCATCGTGACAGAAAGGAAAGCGTCGTCGTTCAGGTTGGTCACCCTCTCATCCATTTCACTCGGCAGTAAGGAATGTACTGAATGTAAGGATAAAACGGTCTCAAGGGAATAGAAACTTTCGAAGGGCATAGTAATCGACAAGTAACGTGCGTATTCGATATATGTAGAAACATTACGTTAATAAAAAAAAAGAAAGAAAAAAAATAACACATAGGCGCAAGATATGTGTCGACACCCATGCTTTTCTCGTGTCACTGATTCCTTCTTCTCATACCAATATAGACAATTTGTCCTTCCATGAAATACGTCTAATACGTTGCGATCCGGAGATTTCACAGGGATAGATAAAAATAAGGTCCGGTCGCGATTTAATATCTCAGTGCTTTATCCCGACGCTCGTGCATACCTCCCAGGAGAGTTTTATCGTAACGACGATGCATCATGGCTATGCATGGCGGCGGCGGCGGGATGGAAAGTACGGGGTCGTTAATTTAACCAGCCGATTGTATTCGTACGTAAATCCGCTTTACATGAAGATAATAGATCGATGGGGCATAGTTGGTCAAGGATTTTGCGCGAATCTGCGCGTAAATAATGTAGGCGTACGTCGAAAATGGTTTAATCAGCTTCGCCGATGATCTCGGGGTATCGATGACGTTAATGGTCAGCGCGAATATTGGGGAATCGAGATTATAATATCCGACATTGGACCGCCTCTACTCCGGCCAGGCGGCTATTGTCTTTCATAATAATACGCAAGTCGGATCTCACGATGTTAGCTGTCGATTGCATCAGACTGCCGTTAAGCGTCACGTCAACGTTTAAAAGATCCCAGGCTTCCGGACAGAGGTTAAGGGTCATTAGGCACAGAGGAAGGCGTGACCTTTGTATCCCGGATCGTTGCGTTGAAGCGAATATATACGGATCACGTACCCATACTCGATGCAGCGGAACGTACATGCATCCGTTTTACGTTAGCGAGCCGTCACAGTGTGCCAGGATAATGTCCGGATTCGTATTCCCACTTGGTTCCCGGATCATGCAGATCCATCTGCTATTATCGGCAAATCCGCCTATCGAAAATGTGATAGCCGACTTTCGCACAATGTAAATCAAATCGCACACGCGCGGCTTGGCGCACAATGCATCTATAAATGCTTTCGCTTTCTTGTTACATAGACATGAGATATAGAGTCGTAAAAGTCAATAGCGTGAACTTAAACTACGGGAAAGGAATAGTTGTTGCTGACCAGAATCGGCGCGTGATTTTCTAGCGCATTTAATGGTACGAAAGGACATTATGATAAAAGAAAAATTGTTACAAGTTCAAAGATCTCAGTGAAAAGTAATTTGCTAGCTGTACGTGACTGAAATGCAGCATATAACCCCTTTTTAGAAAATCGAGACTGAGGTCGCAAAACTAGGAAGAAAACTTTCTCGATGTAAGAATATCCTGATAATTCGAAATTGTTATGATGTAGGTAAATAACGTTTTCTGATAAATGACGTGGTGACAAAGCGTCTCAGCTTCGATATTATTTGTCGTCATTTTGAGGTCAAAATTGACAAATAACGTGCTGCAGACAAAAATAGAGAGACTGCTATATAATAATATAAAATTCAAAATTCTCATTTTTACTCACACACCTTTTATATTGACATTCTATAATAGTGGTGTGGTATAAGAGTTATTTCAATTGTGGCGCGTTTAAACCGCCGGCAATTACCGTTAAAATTACACGATACTTACCGGGGCACCGAAATTCTGCATTGCGGCAGGCTCCATTATTTCCAGGCGTTGCCGACTATAGAGTGAGAGTGTTAGTACGCGCTCATTGTGAGCCGAACATAATGCCAGTGACTCTTCAAAACCACCTGCGCGCGGCTTGGTAGATTTGCTCAGGTGTGTGCCGATTATGAGCGTGCACGTATTTGTTCACAAAATGAAAAGAATCGCGTACGATTATTTATCCCAGTCGGTCCTTCAACGTCGACTCGTGTTTCATTGATATAGAAAAGTCTATGTATGCGCAGACAAATTTATTACTCTAAAACAAAACATATTTATTTAAAAACAAAAATTTATTTAAATAATCAATATCGAAGAAAATTCGTTAAATTTAAATATGGAATATTTGCGTGGCAGAGAAATGAATATATGCAATTTTACATGATTCTTGCAATTTAAGCAAATGCACCAGTTTGACAATACTAAATAAATGATCTTTCGGTGAATACATATCCGTAATTGCGATAAATTATTACAATTGCAGTAACAAATGCACATTACACACTTAATGAAAATTATGGCCGTGCTATCATGTTAGTTCCGGCTAAAGTTTGTCGACCTATTCTTGCCATGCTTGTGGGAGGAAGGGCGATCTGTAAATTTGCCGTAGCTTGGTCGACGAGACCGCAATTTTGGCCGGACGACCATAATTAAACGAGGGAAAACTGGATAATTGATTAGGTATGGGTAGTCTGGAATCGCCAATATTGTCGGATACCAGCACATAAATCAAACATACGTGGATATATGTATATAAACATACACTTTATTATGATAATTTATAATTGCTGTATTATTCACAATGAGTATGAGTAATAACGTATCGTAATTAGATATACAAACTGGTCTATCGAGTAGTAACCTAGACTAATTAAATTGCGGCTAATTATACACGGCCCCACGTTCAATTTCTAATGCCAAACTTTCGCATTTCAATATCGCGAATTTTCCAATTTTACACCTTTTTTAAAAATGTTCTTTCGTCTGTGCTGTTAAACGGATCGATAATATTAATTATTTAATGATTATACATTTCACCCGTTAGTTCCGTTTGATAATAACACTAATTGGCTGTTGGATTTGTCGATCGGCCAAACGTCCTGATAAAAAAAAAGGGATTGTTAGAATAAAAATAAAATATGTATTGTAATATATATCGAATTATATTTGCTGACATTTACATAGAAAGTACGGGGCTCAATTCCTGCAGCTATATGAATTGCAAATTATTTTTAACCGTCGGATTTTTTCAACGTTTAATTACCATTACGTAATATCACAAAATTGTCTTCCCTAATATAGCAGAATAGACGTATCTGTCACGAGTAATGTAATTTTTATATATGCAACTATGCTATCTCATGGAATTCATAATGAAATGCAGTGATGCTAAATGCTTATTTTCCATTAAAATTGGAGAAAAGCCTAAGGCTTAAACGTACGAAAAATAGAATACTCAGCTCACTTCCATACCTTGTATTAAATGTATTAGCTTCCACGTATTTTATTTCTTACCTTAGCTAATGAGCAACTCTCCTATGACCTCTTATTTTAATAGCTTCATTCATATGTTTTCTACGAGGAGAAAGCTTGATTCCTCATCTCTTAATTATAATGATAGTAAATGCTTGCGAAAAATTTTTGCAACTCTGATTGACGCTGGCCGATTAACGCATAATTTACACATTATGTTAACGTTTTTATTAACTAAATTTTTTTCCAATTTGATTGATTGTTAATATAGGATAATATATAAAAAAATCAAATTTATATATTCATCTACATAGAATCTAAAAGTATTAAATAAATATAATTTATATGTTGTAACTCTGATATTAGATACAAATTAAAACGAAGAAATTTGATATATTCTATTTAATGTTTATCACAAAATAAAATACTGCAATAAAGATATCCGAGCTGCAAATAATAAACAAGAGTCGCAGACAGAAAAATATAGTAACTGAAAATGTAACTTCATACATATGCATTATCATTTCCATATACCATTATAGTTTAGATCTTATTCTCGTTTCGTTGCATTTTTCCCATTATTCGCAGCGTTCTGCGAAATACCACAGGCCGTTGTGTCCGGATGGCCAAAATTTATTTACTCGAGTTTGTTATAACGATATTACATGACAATAATTTATAGTAGAGAAGTTTAATAAGCATCGACAAAATTTTCGATGTAACATTTCTTTTTTTGTATACAGGTATATACATTGGTCTTCTATTAAGTTTTGACAAAGTTTTGCAAGTATTCGTAAAGTAACATACAAATTAAATTCGTCACATTGTATAATAATATTAACAGATTATATTTTATTTGTTTTGCTACGTTATATGCTGAATTATTAATCACAAAATTGGTTTAATTAAATTAATTATTTTTAACTAAATTATTTTAAATGTTTCCAGCAATATTTTATTTAATTCTTTTATTTAATTTCAATTTTCGTTTATTTATTACAGTCAAAGTAATAATTTTGATATTAATATTTAATCAATATAAAAAATACTACAGAGATAATCTCTCTCTTTCTCTCTCTCTCTCTCCCTTTTTCATAAATGTTGAAAAAAGCTTTCATAGAAATTCTTTTTTACGATATACTTGCAATAGAACATTGCCGTACCAAGCTCATCGAAGAATGTATTTCTTTAAAATTATTTGTTTCTTTAATTTTCATACAAAAGCCATACCAAATGCCACAGATTAGCGGCACATTCATTACCCTAGTATTGGCACCGTGTATTTACGTGCGTAAAATTGCGTATCTACGAGAGAGGAACACAAAGTACGATCCGAGAAAAAGAGTCTCAAAAGTATATGCGTATTCTCTTCTCATGCATTGTGCTATTGTCATATTTTATTATGAAAAAGATAAAATTCATCATAATTTCATTTTTCGTGTACAGCTTTCATCTTCGGCGTAAAAAAAAATATTATATCTCAAAGAATGATTGTGTATGTAAAAAAATAAAATGTTAATTTTAACCTAATGCCGTATAATGAACTTTCTGAGATATGCAAAAATGTTAAAATAACAAAATGTTAATTTTAACACTTTTGCATTTCTCAGGAAGTTCACTATATCTCATTAAGTTAAAGCTAATATTTTATTTCTTATAGTGTATGTATGTGTGTGCGTATGTGTGTGTGTGTGTATGTATGTGTTTATTGGTAATGAAAATTATAAATGTTTATGCATACATGAAAACAAGGTAAATTCTCTTTGAAAACAAGGTAAATTTATTTTTAATATAATGATAACCTGACACTCATATAAATCAAGTATTTTTGAAATAATTGTAATTTCGCTGACTTTTCGAACGAAACTTTTATGTCGAGAGATATTTTTCACGAATGCAATCCTCAATTTTTTATACTGTTTAAAATACATACTTCGTCTTTCTGGTATTACATATACAACGGTGCAGCGATAAAGCTGCACCGAAACGGACATCGTAAAAACGTTGAAAGCACACACGAGATACAGCAAATATTTATAGAAACACGTCGTACTACATGTAACTATATTACCAATTACAATTATCACGTTTCAAAAGTATAGGTAGATACACGCTTGAATGCACACGATTCTAAGTTATATCTGATTAAGTACGCGTTTATTAACAAACTTGCTATAATCGTTTATCGCACACAGTTAAGTTCGCTCGAATCTCCCTTGGTCCTCTCTCGTTAAATATTCTTATATTGAATTTAAAAGTGGCAAAATAATTTTCAAGGAATTTAATTCTAGCATTCGATTCTCACCATTAGCGCACATTGTCATTTGTCCTGGCGAACGATTTCAGAACGTTATATCGACGTTCGAAGCCAAAGATTATCTACGGAGCAGGCATCTGTTTCTTTATTTTTTGTTTTTATTAGCGACTTTATTTTTTCGAAGAGAACCGCGACTCGCATCGTCGCTGTCCGATCGACAGGATAAACAGGATGCCACGAAGAACGCGAGGACACATATATATAAACGATAACGATATATGCGTACCTTCTTAAATTTCGTTATCGTGATTGATCCGCGACAGGTCGGGCTTGCGGTCCTAGATAGCACACAAACACAGCATACGAAAAATATTCAGGCATTCCACTATAATAGGACTCTCTTCGTCGCTGACGATCGTCGGACGAGGCTGCTACGCGGTCGAAGTATCGCGCTTCTTCCTTCATCTTTCACGGCCTGTTTTCAGCTGGCGAACGAGCAGGAGGTAGACCCGTTCCCCAATTGGGGCGGACTAAAGCGTCTCCAGAAAATTCTGCACGAGCAGAGTGGGCGCGGTTACACGCGTCTTCCCTTTTCTTGGCTGTCTGCAAGTACGCACGTTACAACGCGGCGCCCGTTGCAGCTGTTCCGACTTGTTGCTGTCTTGTTCGAGTTGCACCGACACGCTGGCCACGCGCGGTCTCGAACATCCATTCTCCTACAACAGACAATTGCCGATGCTCCAGCGAAATTTGCGATCTCTCTGTGATTTACAGATTACTGCGGCGTACGTTGTACGGACGGGTAAACTGGGGTAAACTGCTACGCGTAACTCACTCACGATTGTTCATGATGAATGCGAAGAACGTTATTGATATACGAAATTAACGCGATATTAAACGATTATTACATTTGAAGACACATAACTGCAAAAGTTAAATGGTTAAATTACACATAGTAATGATACGATACATTAATTAATTAATAGTATTGCTTTTGAATACCGAGAGAATATGAGAACTTGAGAATATTAATGCTGAATATCAGTTTAAATACAGAAGTTTCTAGTTGAGCTAAATACAATTTCAGAATTATGTAACTTTGACAAATTTTACTCATTGTACACGTCATGCTTTTAGTCATGGCTAACGTTACTTTTGCACGCACCCAAATATTTCAAATTCTATCATGTCACTATGATTTATATATATTTAAGTTTGATTTATGATTTATGTATATGTGTGATCAAAATTTAAAGTATGTGCATAATGTACGTTTATATGCTTTCTTTGATACGTACAAATTCGTTGAACAAAAAAAAAAGAGAAAAGACTGCATTTTTCCTTTGCGTGACTTCAGAAAAGTATTCTCATTTCTAAAGCTTTATAAATGTTCTAGCAAAAAGGCAGCTTTATTATCAGTGTGCATGTGATTATCACAAAAGCGATTTAATCCAGACAAAACGGTAAGAGGATAATGTGTGGCTAAATGTGCAAGTACTTAAATCTTTAATGAGTAGAACAAGTCATTCTTGAGAAAACTAAGTTGAAATGGGACCGGAATGATGAAAGACAGAAGAAAAGAGACTAAACGGAACTACATCCATTTAATCAGAATTATGGTATGACCAAAGAATCTTAATCAGTCTTGTAGAAACGAAAGAAATTCGCGCATCGTATCGTGCTAGTAATAACTTTTAAGATTATCCATTTTATGATAGACAAAAGTACTATTGTATTAAGATAGCAGACGGCAATATGAGAACTGAAACTTTGCTACTATACACACGATGCTCATATGACCGAAACTACTAACCGATATACAGAGATTCCGTTGATGTTGATGAGTCCTTTGACGAGACTCGCTTTGTAACTCCCACGCACGAATATACAAGTCTCCGCGATAGATGAAGCCTCCTCGTTTTGCTCGTAACATTAAATGCCATCTGAAACAAAGAGAAAAATAAAATTCCAGTGTTATAGCGTATTACATAATTTATATTCATTTGCTTTCGTGATTTGTATAAAATTGTGTTGCATAGCAAACTGTAAAATATTTTCGTGAGCAAAAGCGTGCTTTTTTCTCAGAGGTCCATTCCTTAAATTATAGAAATGATCAATAATTGCTGGAGAGAATGAAGATTTATTTCCTCTTTATAAATTGAATCTCTTCCTCTATTTCTCTCTTTTTCTCTCTATTTCTCTTTCTCTCTTTGCACATTTAAAATTTTCCTCGGTATAAATTTTCGCGCTGATGTAATTCCAGTATCATTATTCAACATCCAAAAGCACACTCTATAAAATAAATTCGTAAGTAACATACTCTTTTTTTACGCGTCACTTGTGCTCTAGTTTATCTCTGATCTTTCCACTTACGTCCGAACATCGTATTTATGAGGCGTAAAAGAGGAAAAGTTGATTGACGAGAATGATACTAATATTCGTGATCTTACGAGTGTATATATATATATATATATACACACACACACACACATACACACACACACACACACACACACACACACACACACACACACACACACACACACACACACACACACACACACACACACATATATATATACATATATATATATATATATATA
>NW_012130067.1:5901899-5905518 GCF_000143395.1 Atta cephalotes | reverse complement strand
CATCCAATAAAACATCAATAAAAGTGATATTTCGATGAATTGATTTGAATCCATGATTTTAATTTGTCTTGAAGACTCCTACAATATTGAAAAAAATTGTATGTTATTTAAAAAATTTAGATATATAGATAACTTTGATTTCCTTATGAAAAAATATTTTTAAAATTTTTTATCGCATGTTGTAGCCAATATAAAATAGATGAATGTCTCACCCTTCAATCTTTTTTTTAACTGTCAGAAGTTTTAAAAAATCGTGCGGACAGTTGCGCTAAATACCCTGTATATTTGATTCATAAACTTGACTATAGCATTTCACATTCGATAATTTTTTTCCGCGTAAAATATCTATACATATAACGTAGCTCTAGTTTCGTTCTACTTTATTCTCTTTATCTCAGAACCGTTTACTCTTGATTATAGTTCACAAAAAGAATGATTCATTATAATCTGTCACTGTAACTCGTTACGTACCGAGATATCACCGATCTAAAGATTCTATCGCGTAAAAAAGTGTGAAATCTACATACTTTTTGTATAACAAACTGATTGCACCGCGAATATTACAGGTTACAATTCACGTAATGTAGAAAAATGTAGCTTTAATGCGACGTACGTCACAGACACAATATATCGCATAATTGTAACTCAATAATTTTCAAGCAAGCGAATAAATCTTGATGTCAAAGTGAACGCTGTATTGTCCCGATGCACATTCAGTCAGTCGAATAATCCTGATTGTTATCAAGGCTGTAACATTTACGCGGACGCAGTTAGAGCAGGTTCGAAGCATTGACAATACCAGCGTTTTCGTACCGGTTAATCGAACGCGTGCCTATGTATATCGAATAGCTTCCACCCCTCATCCAGTATCAATGCCGATATCGACCCACGCCAGCGACAACGTTGACGTTCGGCTGGTCCGAACCGACTGTAATCGCAACGTGACTTAGCAATCTCACGTGTCTCCGAGCACATCGGGTCAGTTTCAAATCGCTCGTGATCGATCGTACGTCCTACTGGGAGATAGTCATGTTGTTGCAACATACATGTTGCAGCAACATGACCAATTCAGTCTAAATAATATCAAAATGGAAAACGGCAGATAAAAAAAATATTCATAAAAGAAGTTCAAAAAATGACGATATCAATGTTAGCTTTCATAATATTGAAACTAGTATCTACAATTTTAATAAATCTATTTTTTTACTACAAATATTGCAAATATTGATATATACAACATCTTATGCATCGATCTGTGAGCAAAAATGAATAGTACCACGCAAATACCACTATTATGATTTTACTCGAAGATTTAAGGATTAAAGTTTTGCAGAATTAAAGTTTTGCGGTGAGTATTGTTAAAGCCAACCGCGAGCCTTTCTATCTCGTACGGACATTCGTGTGAAATAAACTCTAATTCAACTGTGGTTGTAACGAAGTGGTAACGCGCGGCTACCACCGGTCATATCGGCCATTCGGTGGTTCACCGATAGACCGGATGAAACACGGCATACCATGAATTATAAAATCGCTATTTACAGCGGAAGATAGAGACCATGTCGGCTGCGAGCGATCGCGCGCGAGTCGGAACACTGGAGTAATATCGCATCCTGTATCCCGGAAACGATAGTGGCGAAGGTTGATCTAAAATTATTGCGGCACACGCACATTTCTTTCTCGTATCCGAATTGTTGTTAAAAGTTGCGTGAGATCGCAACCATAACGATGAATCGTTGCAGTTTGCGATTGCCGGCGAAATTGGTGATATAGACCATCGTTTTCCTCTCATGTTTATATGACTTCAAAGATAAAAAGGAATTTGCGCGAATATACACGTTGCGTTTTATTGATCAAAATTACGAGAATATAGGTAGGCATCGGTAAATTCTCTCAATTTATCAGTTCATTGAGCACTGCAATGGCGATGACGTCACTGCGTCCGTATCATTATCTGCCGTGGGTTTTCTTTAAATTTATATATCTGATAGAAAAAAAAACGAGAATAGCTCGATGAACTTCTGCTGTAGTCAGCCATCCGATCGATTGGCTAACTTCTCATGTTTTTCTTCATTTTAAACGCTATTAGACGCTATTAAACGATTCACCTACTGGGACATATTCATTTTGTTTTAACAGTAGTTAAAATAACAATTACGAAATAATTTTGTTTATGTCCAATGAAAGTTTTATGATCTTTACATGTTAATTAATGAGCCAATAAATATTTATCTCGATGCGTATACCACGCGCACTCCGAGTTTCAAATTATTTGAATCGACATAATTTAATGATAGGCAAATAAGTAAATTTAAACAATAAATGAGACTATATTTCAAAATTATTTTCATATGAACATACACTTTCGACACTCGTTGCACGTGACTTTGCATTTTACAGTAATTTAACCAAATGTTTTGGAAATTGAACATTTATATAATTCTTTAAATGAAATGAATATGCACTGAATAGAAAATATTTGTACCAGGTGACTTCACATGCCATGAGCAAACGATTTTAACACATGGAGAAAATGCACTTCTAAAACAAAACAATAATTAGTGATATTTTCAACAGCTATTATATTGTTACTTCTCTATTGATCATTAGATATGATCATTAGATATAGTTTTAATAGTATTCGTGCTTAATTCGACTGTAAAAAACTGTCTGTATATAAAATAAATAATTACAATATAAAGTAAATCCATTTTCAATTTTCATGCATTAATTTACAAGTTGTGCAAATACAATTTTTTGCGTACAAATAAAATGTTTATCCTGTTATCAAATTAACATAATGCATATCATTATAAATTATAATATTAGCTGTAAAAATAAATAAATAGATATTTATATCGTGATATAAATAAATTTAAATATAAACTTATGTATCTTTTCATAAAAACGCTTTTTTCATATTTTTTAATTCATTTGTTATTACAAGTGTACCAAAAAAATACAAGAAAAAATGATTGTAGCATCCGATCGAGTTATTCATATTTTCAATAATCTTCACCTTAAGCATAAATACCCCGTGGAATATAATTCCATTGTTAACGACAATATAATGGAAAGACTGTCAATGATTGAGAAAATTGCGTCCAGAAACTATTAGATTTTATCTCCGTAAGAAATTATGGTCCATCTCGATGACTTCGAATCGAATAAGATATAGCATATTTCATAAGAACTGAGATAATATAATATAGCACTTTTTTTCAATCTTACTGTTATTATAAATCATATGTGAAAATTATATAACTTTTATTATATCTGAAATGTTCTACCATATAAAATAAATTAATTTAATTTTTCATTAAAATAAAACAAAATGCTATATAAATAAAAAAAGCGTATGTTATCTGAGAAAACTTTGGCATCCTACAATTCTATAATTAAAAATTATCCATGTTTTTAAATACGTTTTATTGTAGGAATGTAGATCACTCTTATCTAAATTATTAGAAAAATCTGTAAAACTTACATAAATATTTCATCAAATATATATATTTTTATTAAATTATTTGAAAGTGAAAAAGGAAAAGAGAAGAAGAGAAGAGAGAAGAAAAGAGAAAAAATTGGAGGAGAGAGAGAGAGAGAGAGAGAGAGAGAGAGAGTG
>NW_012130067.1:5894592-5899995 GCF_000143395.1 Atta cephalotes | reverse complement strand
TGTGTGTGTGTGTGTGTGTGTGTGTGTGTGTGTGTGTGTGTGTGTGTGTGTGTGTGTGTGTGTGTGTGTGTGTGTGTGTGTGTGTGTGTGTGTGTGTGTGTTCATTATCAATAATATGTAGGTTAAAAATATCATGCTCCCATAAAATGCACGGCGAATTAATCAATGGTGCGATAAAATGATAAGTTTATAATAGTTTTATATATTCCTTTTTAAATAGAAATATACAAACGCAAATTATTCATCTGGATCCTTATGCTGTAGCTCTTAACGACAATATCCATATAGTTATTCTAAATATGTATTATATTTTTGTGTATATGTATAATAACAAACGCTATGCAATAACAATAATATAACAGTAACGAATTATCGTTAAGAATTACAGAATACCGGCACTGAGATCTCTAAGAAAAAAAAACGCAAATAGTAAGGATATTAAATATAAAATAGTTCCTGTAAGAAAAAATTACTTTGGATTATGTTATGTATATATAACATTTGCGAATTTACGTGTAAAATAACTCATTGTACGAAATTTTAATGAATATAAATATAACAGATAGCCAGAGATCCGGTCTAAAAGGTTTTTTTGATTCGATTCTGGTTCTGGTTTAATAAAATATTAAATAAATGTTCCAGTTTCAATTTCATTAATTTTTTACTAGTAAAGAAAATCGAAATGGTAAAAATTATGATTTTTTCTGTTCTACTTACTCGTTTTATTCTATTTATTCTTAAAATTTATTCTATTAAGGAGAGGGAGGGGGAGAGGAAGAAGAAAGAGAAAAAGAGAGAGATCGTGTTCATCCGTTCAATCTAGACAAGTTAAAGAAAAAGTGTCAATCTGATCACGTGATTATGAACAAAAATTACGTAAATATTATTTCAAATATATATTTCTCTCAATCCTTTCTTACAACTTATTTTATTCTTATGTAGATAGATAAATCTCATTTATTACATAAAATCTACATATGTATTCTTGAATTGCATGATTTGGAATAAATTTTTGCAAAAAAAATGTGAAAAAATATGAAAAATTTGAAAAAAAATGCTAGTATCTTACATTAAACATATCTCGCGATTTCGCCAGATTCCTTATATCATATGAGGTATAATATTTGAATTCCAGTTGTTAAGAGAACTGATGATGGTGATATTGGATTGAACATTGATGATTTGGGCGAAGGAACGAGCAGAATAAAGTTTAAGAACAAGATTAAAATTCAAAGATTAAGTACTGAAAAAAGAATTGAAAAATATCATACAATTTTACTGGTTCAGTTACAATATTATACGGTTTCGATATTATAAACTTTTATACAAAATTTGGGTACTGTTTTGATTTCATTTCACTAAAAAAAAGGGTTTCGAAACAATTTTCGGTTCCGATTTTGGTCCAATTTGATCCGAGTTCCTGCAGATAGCAGGACAATTATTTATTTTCTGTTATTTTATATTTATTTAGAACTCATAAAAATGATAATTATCTAGATCTCGTATAAAATGGACTGTCTAAAGTTTTTCTGTTTTTCTTCAGCCATCCTACACAACTGTATACTTTATGCCCTTCACCCCACCATTCCGTTACGGGCTGCGAGAAGATTTATATTTGCATTTAAAATCCGAGCGATATGCGCCACATCTGTCAAACGATGCATATTGAAATTTCGTGTGGTAGCAACACAGAGAGGAAAAGAGAGAGGGAGAGAATGATTCTCGCTGCTCGACCGCCTGTCCGCCGGCGCCTCTCCGAGCGTTGTTTCTCCAAAATTTTAACCCCCTTTCGCCGCATTGCTCCTACATACTCTGGGCCACGCCTACGTGCCTATCTCTGGCACTGCAAAATTCGTATACGTTCGGACGACGATTCGCCACCGCGGCACTTCGTTGTTGGCAAGCCCGTCGAAATAGAAAGAGAGAGAAAGAGAGAAAGAGAGAAAGAGAGGATAAGTGAATGAGAGTGAGAGTGAGAGAGAACACCAACTATAAAAACAGCGCGAATCGTCGCTGGCAAATTTACCGTGCGTGTTTTATAGGCGCTATTTGCACACAGCGGGACGCGGGAGGATTACAATGTGAGGGTGGAAAAATGGGCGATGGGGTGATGGCAGTCACAGCGAAAACATGGGGACCAGCCGCTTGCGCGCCCGTTATCGTATAATCTACGTGTGCACGTAGATGTGTGCCGCGTACATAAACGGCCAAATTCGACCATCGAGACAGTATCGAATCTATTTTCGTTTTTTTTTTCTTCTTTTTTTTAATTTTTTAATTTTATTCTTCGATATATACTTCTCGCGAAAATCACGTGGAATTTTTAATCAATCCGCGCAGAACGAAGATCGAGTTCAGAGAGATCGCTGGAAAAAAATTGAATTCGTTCATTGATTGCAAATTGACGTGAGCGCTAACGTACCGAGTACTTGCCGCGCGAATAAGCCCGCTGCTCGATTCGCGCAACGCTGTAAAGCCCATCTGAAATTGAAAGGATTTCCGCGCAACGGAGCCACGCTTCGTCGCATGCACGGAATTCGTAACATGCGGAAAAGCCCGTGTTTGTACACGATCTCGCAATGCTGCCGAGGAAATTACAAATTCGGACATTACGTTGCGTAACCCGAACTGCGGCGATATTCTCCAGAGTGTATATTCGATGCTGTTTTAAGTAATCCGAGGAAATTGCTTTGATGTGATTCTTTCACTCATTTCAACGTTTTTGTTGTGCGAATGATTAGATACGTGGAAGAAAGCATTATATGGATACTATTTTCGTACAGGCTTCTCAATAGGTAATCTTATAGAGTACTCATATAATAACATTATAGAGTTTCTCATTATATTCTCTTATTATTCTCGTAATAACCCTATAGCGCAGGTCGAGGCAATTTTCTAATTTGTAATGGTGACTTTGTATGTTCAACGATATAATACATGCACATAGAATGTAAATGCTCACCTGATGATGAGCTGGTGTACTCTAGACCACTGACCTCGCGACCTCAAAATCCTGAGCGTACCAATAAGCGATGGTTTGTGCGACGGAAAGATCTCCATCGCTTTGAAATAGTATCGGAGTGAGGGCAACCATTTGCCTGAAAGAGACGAAGCAAGTTTGTGCCGCGAGTGTAAATTTAGGGTTGCGATCATGCGAACTGCTTGGTAACTGCAGGTAACTCTGACGAGATTGTTCTACTTTTGTCGACAAGTAGTGCTTCTCCTACCCGGGAATTTGAAGGTCTTCCACTTGCTACTCTAAGCTTATTTCATTTAGCAACTCACCGTTCTTGTATAACCAGTAAGCATACTCAGCGAGAGCGTCCGGGTTTCGTGGTTGAAGATGAATTACGTGCCTCAGGAGCTCGCCTGTTGCAGGACCGGTAGCGATTCTCGCTAGAACTCTAAATGCCGGTGCGTATGCTGGATCCAGCGATACGCATCTCCTCAGCATCTCAATGCACTGTTCAGTGCGATTCGTTCTTCTAAAAGCAAAATTTTACGAATGTAAAATATCATATACAAACACGTTTAGACGTTACGAAACGTAGCAAGGTGTCATTTTAATGACGTTTTATTGATGTTATAAAGTCGCTGTCAAAACATCATTCGGCATCATTTTGCTACTTGGGTTAATACGGACAACTTTTAGTATATAAATTTTTATATATAAATTCTTAACTAATTTAATTCTGTTATAATAAATTTTATAATTGTTTTCTGTATGGAATGAAATAAATGATATTTTAAAATGTTTCAGCGTATTATAGATACATAAATAATAATCGAACAATTTTAATAGAACGTAATAAATAAGTAAAGAAATGTAATGTAATTGGAAGATTGTCATTTATTATTCTTAATTAATAACGAACAATTCGATTCCAATTAGCATTAATTATAAATTCCATACATATCGTTCGAATATTTAATCACTCAATATCGTTGGTATAACTACTGTTATGGATATATTTATTTCTTGCTTGCATTGCTTTATTGTTCGACAAAACTGCTACATATTTCAAAGTAGGTTGATAGGCTGGTAAAGGTTCGACGTTGAAAAGACCAACGGACAAGGTACCACGATAAATTTGGCGTTCCTGTACAAATTGAACGGCAATTTCGCGAACGCGTCCGGTTGAATTATAGTCGTGCGCTTTCATGTAATCGACTTTACGCCGACAAAAGACTCGGTAATTGTCAGAGAATGCCAACGCCAATAATGCTGATCGACAATACCGTTTTTACTGTTTACGCCCGTAGTTTGAGTGATGCTTTTTATGACTATCGTTCCATCAACTATTTCATCTAATGGAAAAGAGAAATATTAATTGATAAAAGAGCATTCATCCTGAACGTACATCCATTTATATGTATACGTTTAATTTATTTTAAATACGTTTTAGATTACCTAAATATGAAAATATTTCCATAGTAAGTTTTTTCATAAATTTATCATTTATTATGTTCTATGCCATTATATTTGCTAATCTTCACATAAATCAACTCTGGACGGTGAGAATTATTTTATATGTCATGCAATACGGAAAGACAAAACGTTTGAAGACAAAAATTAAATTTGTACATAAATGGATACGTGTGCGCAATAAAAGTATATTTTAAAAATATATAATACAGAGTGTGTTTCAAGACCCCTCGAGGATAAATTTCAAAGGATAGAGCATTAAAAGAATCAGTTTTCATTAAGAAACCTGTACATTCCGATACATTTTAAATTCCGATACATTTTAAAGAGCTTTGCATCCAGTTGTATATGGCATTTGACAATGATAGTTCACTTCCTTTAATTTTGTTTTTGCAAAAAACTAACAGAAAAGCAAACATATGGATTAGTATTGTCAGACGTCACGCGCAATGCTACCGCGCGATTGATTGTGTATCTTACAGTTTAAGCAAGAACATGTAGTTTTTTTATAAATTCGTTGGGAAAAAGACACAGATTCCTTAACAAAAGTTGATTCTTTTGGGGAAAGTTACTATTTCCTAAAGTTTATCTCTAAAGTCCTTGAAGTCCTTTTTATGTATATTTGTAATTATATCTTACTAGAATTTTTGTAATTTTTGTAATTCTTTTCATTTTCTTAAAAATTGATAAATAGAGATATTGAAGAAAATGATTGGGGATCTTTATTCTGTATATCACATTAACGATATATTTAAGAAATAAAAGTAATAGAAATTGAACGAAATCGGAACATTTTCAAGAGTACACTGAGAGAAATGATTTTGTTATAGGAACAAATGATATTTGTTAAAAAAAACGATCGATTCATTACGATTGTAAATTAATTCGTCAATGTAACAAATAATTATTAATATTGCTAGCAAATAAGAGGCTTTTATATATATATATATATATATATATATATATATATATATAAT
>NW_012130067.1:5878330-5893014 GCF_000143395.1 Atta cephalotes | reverse complement strand
CGTGCGTGCGTGCGTGCGTGCGTGCGTGCGTGCGTGCGTGCGTGCGTGCGTGCGTGTGTGTATGTGTGTGTGTGTGTGTGTGTGTGTGTCTGTGTGTGTGTGTAATGGTTCTTCTTAAGTATGATATTTTACTGATATAGCTAAGCATTGCTGACGATTTCTTTTTTCATATCAAAGATTTTCATATCAAAATAATTATTCCATAAATCGATTGTAGTTCTGCTGTTATAAATCTACAGTTTATATTGCATATATAATATATATTGGATTGTCCGGAAAGTTCATGCCGATGTTGAAGGAAAATTGAAACGCAAAAAATTTAAATTTTAGTATACATTTATTAAATTATATAGGATAGTCGGCACGAACTTTCCGAACAACCCAATAGATTTCTAGTACTGAACAGCCTATAAGCGGAAGAAGTTATGTGTGCAATGTACACGCACATTTGCATAATTTGAATACATACATTCTATAATATTTTACTTTTTTGTTAATTTTGTAATCAAATACTGTTTTTTTAAATCAAATTTTTATATCTATTTTTGTGAAAAATCATATTATCATCCCTATTTCTCTTCGAGAATAATGTAGTGTCGTCACATTTTTATAAATAGCATCCTAACTAATCAATAAATGTTTCATAACTTTGAATTTAGAATCAATTGAGCAACATTTTGACAAATGTAATTATTAAGTAATTTTAAATATTGATTATTAACCAAGTTATTGTGTAAAAAGAATGCTACAATATATACAATATATACTACTTCTCCTCTACATTATACACGTATAAAATAAATTATATAACACATAAATATACTATATTATTGTAAAATTATACTATCGAAATTATAATAAAAACAGCCTAAAATATATTAAAACGTATTATTGTTTCTCGTATATATTAATATTACATTACATAAATGCAAAGAATAGAAGTAATTCGTTATTTGTAATAAAATTACAGTTACAAGTTATTTTTTTGGTAACTTTACTGGTAACTGCGTTACTTTCTTTTTCGGTAACTATAACGTAGTTATATTTTTTTTGGTAACGGTAACAAATTTTACAATTACTATTATCGTTACTTTGCATAGGATTGGACACAAGCCATTCATAGCGCTTGGGACTAGAAAATCCTATCATAGATACCCATCCGCTATGATTGGTCATCGAGTTTAAGAAAGTAACGAAAAAGTAACGAAAAGTTACTTTCTTAAGTAACGATTACTGTAATAAGTTATTTTTAAAAATCGATAATTAGTAACGATAACTTATTACTTTTAACTTATTACTTTTTCTACTCAGTAATGATAATTTGTTATTTTTAAAAAGTAACTTTCCATTTTCTGTTAAATTGATATACTATGCTAATATAAGATTGATGTGGAAAATCATTACATAAATAGTTAATAATTATGACTGATTACTAAATTAGTTAAATATCGAATTCAATGTTATAAAGAACGAATAAATGTCTCTTTGTCAAAAGTCTTTTTATCTATATTATGTAAAAATATTTTTAATAAAAATTAATGGCAAGGACAATGTTTGTTTTTATAATTTTTACTGTTACGTAATCACAGATAAAAAAGGAAAGATATAAATAGAATATACATATGTAAAAGCAAATGAGAAACTAAAAATATTTAATTAGTCATTGCATAAATATTTCATCGGATATGTGCAGGTTCAAACAAAATTTCTCGGCAGAAAGAGGAAGAGAAATAAATGAGATCACTTGTTTTCACAATTTACGCACAATGAACGGAAAATTGTTGCATACACGCACTGGTCGACCGTATGTCCTATTTCTGCCCTTAATTAAATTTTAATTTATCAAGTAGGAAGACGTTAATTAAACTTTAATTTTAACCATGCCACCGGAATTACAGCTCATGCTAAATTTACCGTCGGAAACGCGGCTCGCGTTGGATCGATAACTCGTTGATATAACTAGCAGATGGAGAGATACTTTTATCACATAGAGAGAGGCAACGGTTCCTTATAATTAATTGATGATCATATAATTCATGAATTGTATCGACAACTAGACTGGTAATCATTTTAATAATTGATAATCTGCAATGTTATATAATACATCTTCTCGGAGAGAAGTGTTTATCATTCACTAACCTGTACAATCGTCCGAGATTATAATGAGCATTTACATGGCCAGGTTGAGCGTTAATAGCTGCTAGAAAATGATATTCCGCTTGATCGTCTATCGTGAGAGTTCCAAGATTATTATGTGCACTGGCATATCCTGGCCAAAGCCTGGAACAAACAAAATTATACTCTTTTTATAACATTTAATTCCTTAATTAATTATATATATTTTCACATCATATTATGAAGTATCGTGTTCTGAAAAAAATATTGATTGATACTTCTGGAAAATAATTTTATTTTTGTAAAAATCTAACAATTATTGTTTTTAATTTACTTTTTCATATCGTACGTACCGATTGTAATAAGATTAATTGTTATTCTGTGATTTTAAATATTACTGAAGAATTTTATGACACTCACATACAAACCAGTGTGAAATTACTTAAATTACTTAATGAATCATAGACCACGAACAATTGGAGAATTAAAGAAAAAGAATGGTAGAAGAGAAGAGTGAGTCGGTTAAAAAAAAAACAGAACGTGAAAGAAAACAAAAGGATAAATTGAACAGACCGCGCGATTGAGGCTCTACAAGCGAGATAATGGATCAGAATTACCCCTGGCCGAATCCATTAGCATTTGATGGCGTTCGTCATTCTCGGAATAGTATTTCCGGCTATGAATCGTCACTGAATAAATTTTTTATACATTTATTAAAACTACTATCCAATAGATAATTAGTCAACATTCTTGTTTAATAAATTCAATTGCTTATTAGAGATTTTATTATTACATCATAAATAATATTATAATAAATTTGAATCGATCTGCTCTTTTAATTACCTAGAATGAATAAAAAATTAAATATTATCTCTACAGGGAAATATTATGGCATAGATATTTAAATTTACATAGATACTTGCTCTTCGATTGGTTTCCAATATCTGTTGTTAGAATATATAGTTTTCGTTTTGAAATATTCATATATATAAACATATGTTACGATTGAATAGTATCTGCCGTAAGATATTCTAACAGTGCGACATTAAATGAAATTGGTTGAATTGGCCAGAGAAAACTAGAAATTGGATGTATTACATATTGCGTGCGACTTTGGCTCAACGTCAAGATGAAGCTGTATCGGAAAATATTAGAAGAGGAAGATACCAAGAAAGATCCAAGGTTGGATGTTTCGTAGTGTATAACGGCCCGGTAGGGGTTACTTCCGAGAGCTCAGTAAGGGACCGTCAAGGGTGAAGAAAAATACGGAGATAGGATTCGTGTAAGAGTTACACAGCAGAATGAGAAAAGCGGATAAAAGTCCAAAAGGAAATCTAACGCTAGTCTGATAACAGGAAAAAAAAGATAACTCAGTCAATATTTTATATACATATATTCTTGACAAAAGTCTATTTCAATGTGTGGATTTAGATGACTATGATGTAATTATTCTTGACAAAATAATACTTTGTAATTATACTTTGTATTATTTCGATAAATATATTCAAAAATTATATATGGAAAATTATGTTATCATTTTACGATTCCTCGAAATTCTTTAGCGAGATATAACATCGATGATCACGATTAAATGGAAATTTTTCGTTGTAAACTATGACGTGATCCTGGTTACAGATAGCTATCAAATTTTTCGAAATTCCTTTCGCCGTCTTAAGATGCAGACATGCCTTATACCTTGGCTTCTCTTGGCTTCTCTTGGCTTTCTCCGAGAAAGAGGATTGCATAGAAGGTATGCGTTGCTTCCGTCGAGGATAAGTCACAATCCGTGAAAATACTAGAATGTGTCTGGATAGTGAGAATACAAGGCAATGGAGAACGACGAAGAAGTCTATCCGAGTGGTAGGAAGCTTGCGTACCTTCCTTTAAGAAAATTCGGTTGAAGATCGCGACGGATTCAGAAGTTGCTAAAACTCGGCACGATTCGGGGAAAAGCATTATTCTGTCGAATACAACGAGAATTCTTTCGTGAAGAATTGACAGAAGGTACCGTTTAGTCAAAATGAACATCCCGTGAGAAGCGTCGGTGCGTGAAATCTAACTTGTTTGAAAGACGTCTTAATAATAGGATCAATTAGGAAATAAGAAGAGCGAAGCATCCGTGACGAAATAATCCTGAAGAGATGATCTTGCATGTCCTTCCCAAGCGCAAGACCCGAATGACACTGTTACGAAGGACTGCAGTCATTAATTCACTGCGAAAGAAAGTTTCCCTTTATGCTCGATAACTTCCTTTTAAATTTCAAATTTTGCAAAATTACTTTCATTTTATTCTGACTTAATTTGCTATTTTATTTCAGTTGAAATATGTCATGTCAAATTTTTCTATTAATTCCACAACAATTCCTAAATTAGTAGACTTACTTTTAATCACCTGTATCATCATTTAGAGTGGCGTACGAAATGCCGTACCATGTAATTATTTAGTTAAAACTATACTTGTACAGTATCGATTTTTTTTATTGTGGCATCACACCTAACGGAATTTCCACGAATTACAAAATTGGCTCACACAGTCAGAGTTGAACAGAGGTGAAGACGTATAGTTCGTGAAATACAGGGTGGTGAACACGAAATGTCACACTATACTTGCTTTACATAAACATTAATTTTTTTAATTAATACAGAACTTGTATAGAATTAATCACTAAGCCTGGAAAATTGTCTCTAATAAATTATAATTTATAATAATTATAAATATAATAATTATGTAAATAACCGCCTGCATAATATGAACGGAACATCCCCATTTCATTTCTGAGTTTCTATCACAATCTTTGTTTCCAAAAAAACAACAACTTTCATTTTATGCTCAACATTTTAAGTCCGTTATCCGCCATTTCACAAGTGTGCGTTTTTATCGTTCAATTCGAACTCGTGATGCCACACCTAACAGAATTTCCACGAACTCTCTCGAGAATTTACTCACACAGTTAAAAAATCAATCCACAAGTATAGTTTTAATAAGATAATTAAATAGTATGACACATTTTGTGCGCCACCCTGTACATTCTCTCCAATTACATTATTCGACAAAGTCAATTCTTTCTCTCTACAAAATTTCATAGTATACATACTCCGAAGATTTTTGTGCACAGAATGTTATGTTACGAACAGAATTTGCAAAGCATGTCAGGATTTTGAATAAATTGAAGTGAAATGGATCAAAGACCTCTTCAATTTACTGTTACATCCCAATTTACTAAAAATCCTGATTCATTATACATCAACGTGATAGCATTATATGTCAGTTTTATTATTTTAATTATCTGTGAAGATAATAGAAATAATATATGCTGTTTTCAGTTAATCTCTGAAACGATAATCAAGATACGTTGCACGTTTCTGAGAATAACTCGAGCTCGAGTTAAGAGAAAATCAATCAGCTGTTTTGGAAACTTCGTTAAAAGTTTTCGCGTGTGTACGTGAATGCGAGCGTATGCTCGGGATGTGTTCCTTGAAAATCATGGCTTCAAGAAAGTCGAAGGGATCGTACTTCGCATAGTAGGTTGCTTTACGAATCTTTTTACAGTGCATGTGATTAAATTGTCGCGTCTTTCAGGCATGCTTGGCAGGCAAAGCGTTTGATAATCCCGGATTTTCATATCTCGCAATCTACAGCGATATAGACTATATAGCTTGCTTCGTTGCCCGGTTTCAACGCAACATGCTCACTACTGTGTGCAAAACAACCTCGGGCTAGTCGCCTCCATAAAGCTGTACAAAGTTTTAATGAAGGCCATTTTGTCGTACGGCTTAGCTTCACAACAATTTTTCATTTGTGCCGCAGTACATAAAAGCGCATCTGACAATGAATCCGGAAGGTAAGATCTGTACAAAACTTGGAAAAATGGAAATTTAACATAATCGTATCGTTGTGTGCCTACAAGTGATTTTTCCGGAATAAAAAGTACGAAACAAATTACCAGTAAAAAGTATAAATGAAAATTATCATATATACATTTGAATAGATATATAAAATGTTGTTTTTTATAATAACATAAAAAGAACTACTAAATATTAAATAAAAATATAGGACTGGATTTCTTATTAAGTATTTTACAACTTCTGTTTTTCAACAAGATAATAATTAATACTCTATTATTATAAGTAACTTGAGTAATAGATACTTAGTATTGAGCTTTAACCGCTAATTTATTGGACCGTACAAAGTAGACTCATGAGATCAGAATGTTAAAAGAATTGATCAAAAAATTGGCCACCAAGGACTTCTTTCCTTCCTTCTAACTAGAGATTCTCTCATGCGGTATGTGGAATATGTGCTGTCGAAAACTAGTGTAAAAGATGGAATGCTGTACAGTGGTCTCCGGAGAGGAACGCAGAGAAACCTCGATATTTACACGTCAGGGGTTGCCACCCCCGTAAAGTACCCAGTGGGGTGCCGCGTGCCAGGAGTGTCTCTTTATTGGATAATAAATAACCTGTTTCATTTATAAGAAGGAGATAAAGTGTAGTAGACTATGTTCCCCAGATAGATCCTTCCTCGCCGACTGCCTTCCCATGCAGCGTCATTTTCCGGAAGTTGAAATTGCCAAGTATACGAACTGTACAGCGAGTACTGTCTAACATTTATTTAATATGTCTGACATGACAGAGTTCTTTTCGCTACCAAAAAGTATACGATAAAGGAAAAGAGACAAATATGTGAATAAATATCTTGTATCCAATGCGATAGTACATTTTTCTTTGAATTTACTTTTCACAAACGTAATGTTCATCCGATAAAGATAATTGTAAAAATAAAAATGTGTTTTTAATTTTATGTTGTCCCAGAAAAAAAATCAGATATAAATTTATTCTAAGAAAATATATTTAGTCTTATATATTCTCTATATAAGCACATATATAAGAGAAAATATGTATTTAGAGTTAAGGAAGTATTCCGACATCGATTTATTAATTCCTTTTAAGCAATAAAAAAAATTGGAATGTCAAAAGAAAAAGAACAAAAAATTTACAATCATTCAAAATTGTTGATTTAAAATAGCTTTATAACGTTTTTCTAATTAAAAGCGAAATAAAACAGGTACTATCATTTTAAGCTTCGATGTTATAAACTAATAATAACTATGATTCGACCGTGTTCAACAAAGTCATTACATCGCAACTTATCATTGACGTTGTTCTTCGTAAAAGAAAGCTCAATGACTAACCTAAAATGGCTTATAGTTCTTGCAAAATGTCCTGTCATAATTTTCGATACACTAGCTTTATGGTGGCATAGCATCATAAAGTTAAGACAGCGACGATATTGGACATTTGTAAATTGAAAGAGAAAGAGATAAAGAAACTGGATAGAAATGTACGCGCGCGTGTGTGTGTGTGTGTGTGTGTGTGTGTGTGTGTGTGTGTGTGTGTGTATTTATCTCAGATTTGTTTGCTTGTTTTACTGTATAAACAAAATTGCAAATAAAAAAGCGTCAATTCTGTTAAATAAAAATAAAAATTTAAATAAATATTAATAGTTTTTATGATAATATTTAATATCTTTTTTTACATTTATCTTGATTATCCAGTCACCATATAGTATTATTTAAAATAAATCTAACACTTTTTTCATATGAACTTGAATAATACACATATACAAATCTCACAATTAGAATTAATTCTAGGACATTACTCTCTATAAATATCTCCTTGCAAACGCGAAACAATGATGAAGCATCGCTATGTTGCACTGCGAAGAATCGATGACCAAACTATAAGCTCGCATTGCTAGCACGTCGGAAATGTCAGTGGATAAATTGACCGCACGGCTTCCTTTTCATACCACGCTCTACACTGCAGGCTCATTGCATACATGTACTTTTCACGTTGGTTCAATATGTTTCGATCGATTCGAGAGATTGTGCTAAGTTTTGCGCGAACAGGATAATTACACAAGATATATATGACATAAAAGCAATAATATGACATTTCAATAACATTTTCCATAATAATAGTAATAATTCTCTATAATAATGGTAATACATTCACAGTCAAGAGCATAGTTAGAATACTTTTTACAAGGCTTAAGATAATATTACCTACTATTTTAGCTGAGAGTCATAAATACGCACGAGTTTTACCCGTAGAGCATTATTAAAATCGCAATACTTAGGATACAGCGAACACTGTTAAACAACTATACCAAGTTTCACGTATAGCTACAGTCTTACGCAATGCAACCGCGTCTTATGCAAACTGAGTTATGGTAGCTTTATTCCATTATTTTTGTACTGAGCGCAAGAGAGTTCCGCTTTACTCGTTGAACTAATAAGTATACTGTGCAATGAATATATACGATAAACTTTTTAATAACTCTAGTCTTTTCCATTTATATTTTTAAAAATAGTTAGTCAACGTTACGCAGGAGATGAGTATAAAACGATTAAATATCAACGCGAAGGCTCACATTTAGATAAAAAAGTAAACCGAGCGTAAAAAAACGATTCGTATTAATTGAATTGGATTATATTGTGCATGATTCTTACAAAACACACTCGAAGAGCAATATGCAGTAAATTATTGTTAGACTGTCGATATTATTCAAGCAAAGCATCGCTATATAACCACCGACTCGTTTCTGAATGTTTCCTTCTACGAGCGATTGTCCCGAGAATTTTTATTGCGGATCAGCGTATTCAAGGGATTTTCTTCGCACTTGATTTACTGCGAGATACAGAACCGGCACACACCGAGCGTGGTTTTATGCTCCGAGCTGAATAATAGTAAAAGCACGGCGTCGTAAAACTGCAATCAAATAATGCATTATCGTAAATATACGGCTGTATAATGTCCGTGTAAAATTCTGATGGTTTATATATCTCGTTCACGGCCGGTATCTACGATCCAGCAACAATGCATCATCTGAAAATGGCGCGTATCGCGATGCTGGTTTTGTCGCAAATCATAAATAATGATATCGACTATAACCGAAAATTTTTAAAGCTGATGTACTTTTAAAAACAAATTTCCATTGTAATAATTATTCAAATAAATATTTTATCTGTTTTTACGCCAGAGTAATACATTTTTTTTTTAATTCAAAGGGTGAGAATATAAAGGATTTGTATTTGTGTTTTTTATTCATAAAATTAATTACATTCTGGATTCTCTTCTGCTTATAAAAGAAATAATAATAATAACTTTATTGATGTCAATACTATAACAAAAATATATGACAAAATAAGATGAGAGATGCACAAACAAAATGTGAAGTATCGGTAATTTACTGTCTAAACATGAAAGAGTAATAAAATTGAAAGTAAAACACAAATTAAATTAAATTAAATTAAATTAAATATAAAAGGTAAAAACTAATTTAAGAAACTAGATAATAAAAGAGATAGAAAATAAAAACATATTTTTAATTACAGATACGCGCGCGCGCACATTATTATTGAGATAAAAGATTAAGAGCTCACAAAGATTATACTTTTTACGTACCCACAAAAAATGCACGCAAAATTGTAAAATAAACAATAAAATTGTACAATAAAATAGATTTGTTAACATAAGAAAAGCAGCGTATCATGAAATTCTAGTATTCACGGCTATCGATTAAGAGGACGAAAAAATGGAACGCTGAGAAGTAACGCGATTATGTATCAAAATAATCCGAAAGAGAGAAGAGAAATGAATGAAAGAGAGCGAAGAAATGCATTTTCACGATATGCGGTCTACTTTTCTCGGTGAATGAAAAGCAAACAGAAAAGTCGCGTCTTCCTCGATTCTATGACGTTCCATCGATCGAATATGCTCGTCTTTTCCTTCTCATTTCATTCCACATCTTTCTTTTTATTTTTCGCTCATAATTCTCAAGACACCTCGCGCTATTCTTTCCACAAATGCAATAAGCGCTACAGAGAGAAAAAGAGAGAAAGAGGCGCGGGAGCGAAAAGCCTTGGAGTGAACACCTCAGGAGAACTCTATGTTCTTCTGGTGACGCTCAATTATTACTCGTGCACGGACCAGGTCAATCTCAGGCTACTTTAAATTACTTACTCGGCGCGATATTCCGGAGGGAGCAGAAACTTTGTCGTGACTCTCCTCGGGGAAATTTCGTACGACAGATCGAAAACTAATTCGTCGCGCGAGGATCAAAACTAAAGCGGAATGTTGGAGGCAATGAACGAGACGCAACGAGACGGTAGAAACGCGAGATGCACGAGAAGGATCGAGCCATTATTCTCGAGCGGAGTTTTATGAAATCGCACGTTAGGCGATGCTGCCATAAAATGTTGTTTCAAGGAGGAGGTAAACGAGAAGAAAGGCAGTCTTTTTTCAATCTATATCTCATACCACGCCGCGTTATGCGTCAACTGAAACAGCGAACGATGCGATGATTTGGTGCACAAAACAAGCGAAGGAAATTGCCAGTTAGTTGAAGATTCGATTTTTCAGAGCCAATAATAGTCGATCCGCAGGACGCGATATAGAGATGGTAACGTGGAAAAGAGGAGCCAGAGTATAGAAGGAGAGGGAAAGAGAAAGACAAAAAAGAAGTGCGACCTGCATAGAACGGCTAGAAAGCTCAGCGTAGGAAATGAGATCTACAAGTGAGCGAACTGGACGAGAGCGGGTATAACGCCGAAATGCAATTTTCATCCGGCAGTCGCCCACTCGCTTCTGCAACGCAGCGGCTACAGCTGCTGTCGTGCCGACCAATTCTCTCCCTCTTCACCTCCCTCCCCCTCCTCGTCTAGCCTGTGTTTTTTCCTGCACCACATCACCATTCTCTCGATATGTTTACCGGACTGATTGCATTCGCGTAGACAAATAATCTGATATTACGATAAAATAATCCAAGCGTGATGTTGCGAAATGCACGTAGCGCTCGCGTATGGTAACGTGTATAAAGAACGGAGATCCGATTTATGGGTACACCGTAGACAATTGCCTGATGATGAATCGCATTCACACATCGCGAAAGTACACAGAAGTTTAAAATGAGAACACGTTTATTTTTCCAACAGAGACCATTATTTTTTTCGCCGCTATGATCCTTGTCGAGCATTTCTTGTGCTGGACGGGATAACGAAATTCACGAAACACACGTAGGGTAAAAAACGCGCATAGGAGCATAGAAAGAGATGTAGAGAGGTTGCAGAGAAAAAAGAAGGGGGAAAGGGGGTAAAGCGAAATAAAAAAAAAACGAACGACTGGTTACCACTTCATTTCGAGCGCAGTCGAGCTACGGCTAATTAATGCACTTTTGTCGGTTTGCTGCGACCCTGCTCACGCTATACACGAGAAATGCGATGTAGAAAAGGGTGGTTGAAGCAGAGAGAAGAGTCTGCATGTAGTAATAAGATTGTATTACGTCGACTACTCTTGCATAATATTCCGTCTGTTCCGTCATGTTATGCACGAAGGAATACATATTAAGTAAGTGAAAATAGATCGTAACGGTAAAAAAGTGAAGATGGAGATGAAATAAAATAACATAATGCAATATAAATGTGATTATTTCAAAAGATTTTTGTGATAACATTATTTCATGGAAATTGTGAAAACTCTAAAGTAAAAAACAAGTATTGGTGGGTGTGGTTAAAAAAATGCAAATTATGGATTTGCAATTATATTGTGCTGTTGAATTTATGCATTAATTTTATCGTCTATATATATCTATTCCAAAGATGAAAGAATTATTATAAAGTTACAGACGGTATGAAGCCGAAAGTTGATTAAAATTCCTCAGTAATGCTGAAATTTATAAATAAATCTTCTTAATTACTTTTTCTGCCCTTTCATAGCGATATTCTCTATAAAAGTTATAAAACCGTACAGGATACAGGCGTATGTGTACCGTAATAACACATTCTTTTACATAAACAACATTCATATTCATGAATACGTGTTTGATCTCCACTCATCCATAATTTTTGTCAAAATTGATACGTAAGTATAATATGGAATAAACGGGAGATTTTCAGAATATCAATTGAAAATTACAAATCTTTTTTAAAACAATTATTCGCAACAGATTGTAAAATAACAGAAAATTTCGAAATGATTTGTGGGATAAAATATCTAAAATAGCTATATAAATTGTTCAGAAATGTCACCAAACATATATTAAAAATATAGAAGAGGTACACACTTTACGCAAATGACTTAGCAATTAAATTAATTAAAATTATTCTCAGCTTAGAAATATAGCTTAATTTAGCATATTCATCAAACATAAAACAATAACAACAGGACATTTTTTTCAAAATCATGTGGCTTGCTATTCAAATAATCACACTGTTAGATATCAAAAAAGCAATGATAATTCAATCCCTTAAATTAAAAATAACACTTTAATATTTTTATATATATATAATATTTTTATTTTTCATATGTATCTAAATCGATTTATTTTTGTGGTTAATTTATAAAGTAAATAACGTATGGTTATAAAGTAAATAACGTCTTTAATTAACATGCATTTAGTAAATAATAAACTAAATTTGAATCCAAATTTAATACATTTTCTTCAATTAAATTATTTAATTTCATTATTTTAGTTAAATTAACAACATATTGAATAGAAGTGACTTATAGAAATAATAAAAAATAACTTGAATTGAATATAATTTGACGTTACGAATTTAACAGTATAGCGTCTCGAAAATCATTTTTCACATAATTCTGTTTATTTTAGTAAACTGTACTTGTAATCAGAATATCTATATTTATGTAAAAAACTTCTTCATAAAATTTGACCTACTTCTTTTTTGATACTAATAAAATTTTTAACAGCAACAACTTAACTCTTATTTATTTTATACTATTGGGTTGTCCGGAAAGTTCGTGCCGATGTTGAAGGAAAATTGAAACGCAGAAGATTTAAATTTTAGTATACATTTATTAAATTATATAAGTTTGTCGGCACGAACTTTCCGGACAATCCAATAAAACAATGGTTATTTTATACTAAAACTGATTATATTTGACATTATACAGTATCAATTTAACTATATAATGTAAATTGACACAATATAGAGTCAAATTTAATTATCATTTTGATAAAAAATGACGATATATTTAGTAGGAGGAGTGGCGACTCACGTTAGGTTAAATTTGACACCATAGATTTAACAGTGTACATGTTACAATTATTGAAAAAATTTGAAATATGAACTACAAGCTGTATATATATTATACAAATATTTTATATATTTTTGCTATTATGTATTTGTGTATATCAACAAAAAAATTTTAATATAATGTTTAGAATATATTTTTATTTAAATACTTAAAAAAAATTTTTTCGTTCTATTTTGAAAAAATATATGACTAATTGTCTGCATGAAATATAATTCAGGTTTGTGAGACTTGCATGTTTAAATTATTTAATTGTGACGAATTAGTGTATTGCTATAAATAATGGTTGATATGCCTATTTTTATTAATCTTTTGGAATTTGACAACTTGAAATAAATATAATTATGTATAATAATTAATATCTTTATGAAAAACGTTATGCTCTCACATTACACAGTGTTAATATATCAATTCCATAAAATTTGACGTTATATAAAATAATAAATTTTATTGTTTGAATCGTTTATCGACTGTATCGATATGTCTTTCATTATTATATATTATATGTACCTTTCAATGTATTTGTATATGAAATTATATTTTTTATGTGAAAATCGCTTATTTTATAGATGACTGTCACCGCAAAAACATATTTATCAGGAAATGATAAATTGACAAGAGAGATAAATATCGAAATCAATATAATCAATTTTACAGTGTAATATTTAGAGCATATTAAAGAAAGAAAAATCGAATAAGAAAATTCATACTCAAATATAATACAATAGAAAGCATTTATGAAGATAAAACTTCAAAAATAGACAATCTGACAAAATACTCTTATTAATTAATAAAAAATAGAATTAATAAAATGTGAGGCACAAAATGTGTACATAAAATATATATCACATCATATCATATATATAAAATAATGTTTTGTGTTTTAAATAATTATTACATAATAATTTATGATGAAATGTTTTCAAATATATTCTCTTGATTATTAACATATCAAAGAGTTTAAACGTTTCATAATTAGCTGTGTATTTTCCCGTGAGCAAATGAATATCATTTTTGTCCCAACATATATCTGAAAATTTTATATACGAGCGCGAGAAAGAGAAATAGACTTACCAGAGAGCCAACTGATAATGGTGAACCGCAAGGTTCGGCTGCGACGTGTCTTTAAGGAAGTTTGCGAAGTTGTAATGCATCTTGGCATTGTAGGGTAGAGACCGCAGTCCCGCTCTGAAACAAGACGATTTGAGGTCAGACGAGACTATCCTCTTGACCTCGACATGACCCTTACCCTTGTCATCTCATATCTACGTTAGTTATGTTTTGTGTCCCTATATATAAACAATCGGCGCTTGTATCAAATTCTTAAATATGTATACATATATATTGCGCACACACACACACACACACACACACATACACACACACACACACACACACACACACACACACACACACACACACACACACACACACACACACACACACACACACACACG
>NW_012130067.1:5863810-5878310 GCF_000143395.1 Atta cephalotes | reverse complement strand
ACGCGCGCGCTGGCACGATGCCAATCTCCTTGTTTAAGTTAAAACTAGACACTCCCCGTAAATGTCCGATGCCTTCGTGTGACAAAATCATTTTTGTCGTAATTGCGAGGCTCAGATATGATTGCGTGCAATGTACATGCAATGATTATTTATGTTTGCTATTAACACGAGGAATTTATTCAAAGCAAGGAAGTTTTTCTTCTCGAACGGTTAATAAAATATAAGACACGTAAATCCGTTGTCACGTACTTGATTAAAGTTTCTCTAGATGTCCAATCGTTATTCCGAAGAACCGTTCTGAAACATCCTAAAACGAATAGAAGAACTACGCCTGTAGTGATCCAGCTTTTCCGTCGTGGTACAGCGGTCCAGCTCACTTGCATGCCGTAGACGACCAAAATAATCCACCCAACACTGTAAAATCACATCGAGAATTTATACCATCCGTTGCAATAATTGTGAAAATAAATTATAAATCTTAAAATTACCTTGGTGTATATAAAACCCGTTCTGCCACGACAAAACCCACAGTGACAAAAAGATTGGATGCAGGTAGGAACGGCAGCACCAGGAACATCCAACCAAGAACTAGAGGCGGATGCCTTTGTTGCTAAAAAAGAATATAAGATATCTTACTTCAGACATTTGTTGATAAATATAATTTAAATTCTCGTTAAATCCGACGCTACTGCATCGAAATCTCTTGAAGCAAACTGTTACATAAGTTTCTTCATCTTTACCGGATAAGTGTACTCGATTAAAGTTTATGTTATACTTATGTAAGTTGATGTTGCTTTTACGCAACTCGTATACTCGTAAAATTATGTTTAAATGCATTCGCAAGTTTTAAATGTATAATGAGTAATGATTTAAAACGATATATCTCGAATTGCCGCTTCTTAATTATCCAAAAGATAAATTTCAGAGTGTAAAGAAATGTATACATATAATCGGAGAAATTTTATTTAAATAAAATCAAATAATCAAATCGTACATAAAAAGGTAATTTAAAATGATATTTTAACTTTGCAAAAAAATAATTTTGCAAAATATTTTCACATTTGCTAGAAAGAGTATAAAAGTACTGCGCCAAGTAACAGTTTTTTATGTTTTATTAAGAAACGAAGAAAGAAATGAAGCTTTTTCAATGATTTTATTTTTCTCCTATTATTTCTGTTAGAATATTACTTTATCTAAATAGTTTCCATCCAGCATCGTGATAATTAAACTATACAAATATACTCGTAAATACAGATTAAATCGCATGTGAATAATAAAAGAAAATATCTATCGACTTTCAAATTAATTCACATAAAGAGAGCCGCACAAATATATCCAGACATTCGCTTAAATTACATAAAAAATAACACTTGAAATTCATAAAAAAAAATTACTGCAACTTTAAACAGTCGGATTGCTATTTATTATATTTTTATGATTTGAGCAAAAATAAGAATTGCTAAAGCAGCATAAAAAAAGTTTGTGTGACAACTATAATTTTGTTTTAGCAAATTGGTCTTGTTTAGTTTGATCTTTAATCAATTTCACATTATTTTCATTTTATCGGCCATTACGACACATAAAAATAACAAAATATTTTGAAACGGAAAAAAATCGCTTATTTTTCTACATTAAGAATTCAAACTATATAGCGATATCCGCTCATTATATCACAGAATAAATGTTTAATATGCCATCTGATTCCACAGTGATCAATACTGCAGATGCTGAATAGTCGTATACGAAGTTATTGCATAAATCGGAATATCAGAAACATATATCGCGCCTAAACTGCAGATTACCTCGGGAGAGAAGCATGTTTACGAGACAAATGGAATGCTTCATAAACCTATGATATCGCACGACACGCACGGATCATTATCTCACGACGATATGAAGAGAATACCGGACTGCGACATGCATCTTCACAGGTATATGCATAGTGTATGCATAGTGCTTATTGTACTTTTGTGTAACAGAAGGTAAAAAGACAGGAAACGGTATATCAAAATGGAAACACATAAAATGGACAGACGCAGATTCATCCACAGCTTATGCATCTCATGCCTCTCATGTCACAGAACGTATAAATTCAAGATAGGAACGAGAGAGAAAAATATAAGAAAGTTTATATTTCGAAAATTATTCGAACCTGAAACAAAACGTGAAAGATAGATATGATCATTTTCACATGCAGCCATCAGAGAGGAAATTTCAACAAAGAATATTTTGTGACAAAATTGGACTCAATATTCTTAGTCTAGACAGCGAGAAAAAAACAGCAGTCTAATTTATTGAAAACAAGGATATAAAACTAAAATTATATGTAATTTATTGAAAACAAGGATATAAAAATAAAATAAAGAGAATATGAACATCAATTTAAAAATCGATAACATTTTGTTTCTAATAAATAGGTTTATTATTCTGATTAAAACATAAAAACAACGGATTTGATGGATTTTATACTTGAACACTTTCGACTGATTTACATCATGAAAAAAATATGATATATGGAAATAAATAAATAAAATGGGTATACAGGAATAAAAAATATACGAATAAAAATAAACATTTTAACATCAATAGAGATCAACGCTTTACTATCTATTTCATATCAATGGAAACGATGAGAAAAGTTAGGAAAAAAGGAACATGTTAATAACAAAAATTAATAACAAAAATGAGCGTGTCTTCGCGAAAGCTGTGAAGATGGATATCGAACATTATCACTTGAGAGATCAGAGTGTGCCGCCAACAATGCGATGTCATTCTCGTTGAGTTTATCTGATGAAAAAGGGAGTAAGCATACAAATAATTTGCGTTGCCATTAGTCGATGATGGATCGGCCACAGTTAAAATGAAAATTGAACACAACTATAACATTCTAAGAAGGACTCATCTTATAATAGATAATATGATGCAACGGAGATTGAAATGGGTTTTAGTAGAATTAAAAATCATCCACTGGCCGATGTGCTATCAGCCATCGCTATTTCATACAAAATGGGAAATCAGAAAATCCTTCACAGTATTAGCGAATATATCAATATTCAACTACCACTTCAATCGCAATCAAACATTCGATAAATACAAAAACGTTGACAGAAAGTCAGAATTAAAAAAAAAAAATTAAGAAGTTACCATCAATAATATAAATACAGCGACTTCAATAAGCGTGAATATCATCGGATAATCTTCGTGAAGAAAATATTATATTAAAATCAAAACCAAAAACAAACTGATGAGACTGAAGAAAAGTCATTGATACAATACATTTACAAAAATGATCGGTATTAACAATCGCAGTGCAGAAATATAAACATTAAAATATCATAAGTTCAAAAATAATAGAATTAGAATTATTATATTAAGGATAATTTGGAAAATGAGAAATCTATTAATAACGCTAGTGTGAAAAAAAATTGAGAACAATTATTTACAATGCGTGAATTCCATAACACAACCAGCATAAAAAGAATAATAAACCTGACTAACGCAACTGTCATAGCAAGCATACATACATAAAAAATAGCAAAAAAAAAAAGAACAAAAAGTGACACGAAAAGTGACATGAAGGATGATACATCATAACCGCAACAGAATAATTTAAATGTTTGAAAGAAAGACAAGATAATTACTCGCATGCTGTTGTCGACAGAAAAAACCAACTCCACAAAATGCATGTCTAAAGTTATGGGAGAGGTAACGTCATTCAACTCATGTATAGAACACGAACGTATTAGTGATATTATAAAAGAAAGTTGGAAAGTTTCTTCGAGCGTCGCGATGTCAGTGAAGACGATGTCTTCCAGTTTAAAAAGTTTAAAACAAATTTCAAGATAAATTAATGCGAGATTTAGTGACATAATTCCTATGCAAAATCACAGACAAAAATAAAGAATTTAAATAATCTTTAAAAAAAACAAGAAAATTATTGCAAACTTATAAAAATAAATTATTTTCGCGATTTTTAATAATCTTAAAAATGTACAAAGATTTTGTATAAAAGAATTCCATGTCTAATTCAGGTTGTGAGGCGTTATAAACAAAAATAGATATGCATAGAAAAATAACTTTACAAATGTTAGAAATATATAACTATGTCAATAAAAAGAAACGAGCACCCGCGTTATCAAAGACAAACATCAAAGTGGTGTAACAACGGTAGCATCATTATCCAATTCATGTGCAGAAGCATAGACAGAAATACAAATCTTCAGCGAGAATCCATAGAAACGACATTCTCCAGGAAAGTAAAAGATCGAATAGAACAAAGTAAAAATAATGATCGAATAGAACAGTGAAGGAGCTGTCACAAATATTACGGTATTCGCAGATGCAGTATCTCAAAATGATATCGAAAATATAAATAAATAAAACTCCTGAAAAGTATCCAACATTCCATTTGAATGTTGAATCATGAATAGATAATACATTTTCTTGAAAAATCGAATGAAATGAATGAACGGATATCGAGTACATCATTAGTATCTGTCGATAACCTTTCTTAAAAGCGAAAAGATAATTTTCAATAAAATTATCTCAGGTAACGCGCATTGTCTAAAAAATGTCCTTATGATGTCTTTCAGATGTCTTTTAAACATGTACATCCTATTTTTATGACATTTTTTTTAGATATGCTCGTGTTTGAAAATTAAAAATTTTTAAGAAAAATATATTATTACAGATTATTAAAGTTGAAGGATAACAAGAAGCAAAAAATATGATAATATAGAGGAAAGATTTGTAACAAAGAAGTTGCAGAAAATGAATTAGCGAAAATGAATTTGCAAAAAATATGTAAATGGACAAAAGAATACAAGCTGATAATAATAATAAACTAAGATAATAGTGACTAAGATTTTTTGCATCGATTTCTTTTCTCAAATAATTAAAGAATGTAATACATACTATATATATAATAAATTATTTATCAATTAAAATTATTTTAACAGTTCTATTTTTTATTAAATTTTATATTATTGAATCATAGATTATTTTAATAAACGTCATATCATTATTTTGACGTCAAAATATCGACAAATACATTAAGTTGTTTAAGAGAAGATATATATATATATATATATGTGTGTGTATATAACGTTACCAATAGATATTAAAAATGTAATTCTGACATGTGAAAGCAAGCATTATTATTAATATTCAAAAAAATCATGCTTAATTGAATGAAATAAAATTTGTATAATAGAAAAGGGCGAACAAAGAAAGCAACAACAAGTTCTTCGATCACTGACTAGGTCATTCTTAATGTTGTTGGTAAAATTATAAATAATTATGTCCTAATCATGGAAAATGTTTCTTGTGACTACAAAAAAACGTTTAAATAAAAGTCGCATGTCTAAATTCTACTAATTAATATCGAAATTATAAAATAATATGTACTAATAATAGATAAAGTATTGTTATCTTAAAATTTACCAACAATTTACTAACAATAATTTATTTAATGTGATGACATGTGATTTATATTACATTATAAATCTATTAGACAAAATCTTAAGAAAACATTATCCGACTTTTCTACATAAAATATAATATTTTTTTATCTTGATTTTCTCTAAAACAAATATTGTAAAAGTTAACGTTCTCTCTCATGTTGGGATAAGAAAAAATATAATTTACATAAGTTTTGAGACATTTACGAAATCTAACTGCGCTAATAAATTCCCAGATATACACACGAGACGGTAGAAAGCAATTATATTTGAAAAAGATTTTTCCCTTGACGCATAAATGCGCTACATGCATAAGAATAAGGTTGACCTCGTTTGAGAAGAAGACATCTGTTTCCACTTCGTGCCTGCGAAGAGCTAGGTAACCGCCGACGGTTAGTCAAGCGTGTGAGATGACATTAAAAGCACAGATATGACCTCTTTGAGGAAAAGTGACCATCGACGTACAGACAGCGAACCTTAAAGAGGTCATTATGTTGAAGGCTCAACGACCATCACAGATGAGCCAAAAGATATAGAGGACAAAAGTAGTTTACGAGATACGCGCGTTATCATTTGACTTGAAACTATTATGTCATGTAGTTATTACGAAACTTCTTTTATGACTCTCAAGCTAGGTACAATTTCATCATTGTAAACAATAGCCGGCAGGTACTCGAGTACTACGTTCTTATGTTATGCTATGTTAAAACATCTAATGGCAGAATGACATTTCGTAGATGATAACTGATGGTCATTTCACTTTATGATCTCGTAAGGTGACCGATAACATCGGCAAATCAACGATATCAGCCTCTTGAAGAGAATACTTTCTTTACGCAGCGATTCGATAAAATAAAGTAAAGGAATTTATGTAAATTTCAGTAAGTCCAGATCTACAATAAGTGTTTTAAGCCTTAAGCTGTAAGAAATTGATCAATTGCAGTCGAATGCGAGGAGAATAATCAATTGCGATTCGTCCATTTTTGACTTAAGGCTTAAAATCTATTGTAAATCCGGGCTAAATCTCTCTTCTAAAGTTCTACTAAGCTTATTTATATTATTATAATATTATACTGCAAAGGAATAATAAATGATTTTTCCAACGCTTGAAAGAATATTTGTGCATTACTCACTTATAAATATTCCGTTTAATTGGAATATAATATTTTAATTGTAATCTGCAATTATTAAATTTTACTCACTTCGAAATCCGTAAAGGCTTTGTACGTGAGAACCAGGCAACCGCCGAAGAATATACAGGTGGCGAGATTTCTGGTATCCGTAAAAGACGTAACCAAAGGAACAGATCCCATTTGCCAATCGTGCGAGAGTATAGCTGGACACAGCAGCAACCAACAATTCAATGCTGCTAAGTAGCAAAAAGTCAACAATCTGAAATCAACAACAACCATTATCATTAGATCATAGTACAGTAGTATTTTAATTGATAATAAGTATACTTGATATTTTATAATTCCTTAAAATCCCTTCGGAGCTGACAATAGATTTTATATCTTTTGAATTCACTCAATTATAAATTTCTTTGTAAAAAATGTCAAACGGTTCTGTTGTCACTTTATGTTACATCCGCAAATTCGTATTAAATTATTCTTATTAAAATATAATATTTATTCTTTTTTATACAAGTTATGTCATTTTGATTCCTTAAAGTTAATTAGTATTTTTTAATCAACAAAAATTAAATGAGCCTTACAGACTCAGTGTGATTCCGTTTGATTTTGTTCTGAAATAAATTGTCACGTTCATTTGAAGTTGACGAATGAGTTCGTTGTCTTTTTTCCAAAGAAAATTGGCTCCTCGATTGTCGCGATGAAGGCAAGTTTTCACGATCGGTATTGTCCTCTTGAGGTAAAGAGGTCGGTCAACGAGGCCTGGAGTGGTATCCTGCTGACATGGAGGTTTCATTTTCTCACTATCAGCATCTACCGATATAATATCCTCCCCTAGTATTTCTACGGCAAGCGTCTGTACGATCTTTGACGAGAATATTCTCGGTGTATCGTCGCGCTTCTCGAGACGGCTTACTCGGCAAGTCTATTGTCTCTTGAACAAGCCCACGTACACTATGAGCCGCATAACGCGCTGGTAAATATTCACCCGCGTCGTTGTGAGTGTTAATTCCAATGGCTCATAAGCCCTTCTAATTGTCCCTGGCACCAGATGCGGCGACACCCATAGCATCGGCTTTATTCACCGGGTAGCCGAAAAGTGAATAAGTAACAACAGGACACGAGATGTAAGAGATTTTAAGTCCGTTCTTCTAATAAATTACATTACGTTGATACAAAAGCATGAACTTATCTGTGTGTGAAGATAAGAGAGACATCACAAATTATGGTGGAAATACGATGAAGATTTATATGAGTAACTGAGTGCGCTATTACATCGCGGTCGTTATATATCATCGTAGGTTAAATAAATTTTCTCTGCTAGTCATTTTTGATAACATATATTCCGTCAATAATATGACTTTTTAATGTATTGTAACGAATCACTGTTTCCTCTAAATGGTACATCAAAACGTACTGAGAGCTGACATTAAAATTTAAATATAGAAAGAGACTCTCTAATTGCTCCCTCAGCGATAGAAAAATCTACATTCTGTGCAGCAATTGTTCTAAATGTTCCACGATTAACGACATTTATCCCTTTGTTATTTCGTGCTTGAGCACGTATATTGTTACTGCTACTTGCTAATTAATATCCATCTCTTGGACAGTCGGGAAGTGAAAAACGCAATGTAACTCGGAAAAAAAGCGAAGACAATAATGTATCTCGGCTCCAGAGCGGCCGTCCTTTTTCTGCATAATTTTTCTTGTCGCCGGTTATCTATATTTTCATTTTGTTGAAATGATTGATGAAAGCTTTTGCATCATGATTTCGCGAGACACGGGAATTGGGAGTTTCTGATGCAGGAATAAGGGGCGATCTGAAACGTCAAAATAATAATTTGTGGCATATGTCAAGCGCGATGCACGTACTGCTATATGAAAGAGCAGGATTTTCCCGAGAAAACGGTCGCACAGAGAGTGACATATTCCTGCACGTCCACTCTTTTTGGAAATTGCGGGTATTACAGAGATTGCTATAAATCTAGGAAGGATATTCTCAGATTTGTGGACTTTCATGGACTTCCATAGACTCGTCCAAACAAATATCCGCTTTTCAAAACTAGACCTCCATCACGTAGTTCGCTAGTTGATAATAATAATAGTAATAGCAATAATAATAGCCAGAGATCGTTATTCTATTTTTTTTTAACATATGCATGGTGTTCTAGATTTAACACATCACCTGCTAATAAAAGATTCCTGAAGTCATTTTGAGACAAAAGTTTAATATCATAATGTCCAGGCTAAATATTTTTTTTAACATATTAAATATTAAGAATTAGAAATATCAGTAATTTTATTTTTGCCTATATAATATTTATATCGATATTAATTTAATAAGAGCAACTATTAGCTTTTACTTTTAGCACTTTATGTTGTATCATTGAATGTGCAAATTTTAGACGGCATAATTTGTTGACTTTAAATAATTATAATTCAAAAAATATTATAGCCTCGATATTTTGATATTAAAATTTTAGACTCAAAATAACTTCAGGAAGCTATTAGCAGGCAATGCGTTAGCTCTATAAACACCCCGTATAAGAGCAATAAATGAATAAATTATAAAGAAATGAAAAAAATAGTAAAAAGATATTTATTTCTTATATTTTGTGTATCTTATAAATTATTAAAATTATTTAATTTCTTTACTTTTGTTAATTTAACATTTATTATCGTCCACATATTTCTTGTTTATTAATAAAAATCTATCAAAGTAGAAATATTAAACAATAATAAACAATAATATTAAAGAATAATAAATAATTAGAATAATAATATTAAAAAATAATAATAATAAATAATTAGAAATATCATATATTAAATAATTTTTTATATTTAATATACAGAAAATTAATCAATTGGTTCAATTAAGACCATTTCATTAAGATGGTTCGCGCCAGACATCGTTTCTTGTTGGTCTTACGATCGTTTGTCAAGCCAGCGAACTTCAGAAAAAGCTTTCCTTTGAAGCCGTCATTCGCGTAGAAACGCGATGTCATTAGCTTTTAATCGGAGCGTTCCATCAATTTACCCTCTCTTTCATTCAGCCGTCCTCTTTTTCCTCCATACCTTCGTGATATGGGTATCGATTCTGTCGATGTTCATAAGCGGTAAACTTTTCCGTCCGTATATTCTTACAGTTCAGATATTGTCGGCTTCCAAATTACGCGTATTATGTCAATCACAACGAATCTATATCTCACACACGAAAAGAAGAGAAAACTAATGTGCGGATTAATATAAAAATTATTCATGAGGCGCCAGTAATATTATACTTGTCATCCTTTATTAACATTCGTTCAGAATATGTTCGAACCGAAGATGACAATTTTGAAAGCGTTTCGGAACGATCAATCATGGTTGAGAAATTCATGAAACCAGGTGCAAGGTGGAAACTTTAATCGACGCTCGCGTGATAAGTTCTTCGCACCATCGTCCGTTCGTTTCGTCATCGTCGGCACGTAAGAACTTTGATCTCCCGTACATGCTTTTGAATTCAGATGAAAGCAATTTCCCTCGATTACCAGGCGGAGGTGCAAGATAGGCTACGATCGATTCGCACGTGTTCCTAAGCATTCACTTGGCGATTTCGAAGCGAGATTTATTGCATGCATAATCACGCAGCTTCTAAGCACGCAAACTGGTATCATTTTTCTATGTCAAATTTTTCAGATAGTCACCGCATTTGCATAAATGCAATTTCCAAGCGCGAAGTCATGCATCACATAATTAAAAACACGTGCATACCTTTAACAATTTGTTAGTAATGTTTTTCACACTATGTCAATTGAAATGTAAAACATTTAAATTGAAATGGAAATCTACGCTTTTTGTATATCTTCCTTTACCGTACAAATCTTTCTAATACCAAATTTTCAAGACGTAGAATAAATTTAGACGCTTCAGGGTAATAAATTATCAATCTTCTTGCGAGACAGCGCATTTTGTTTCGAGACAGCTCGTATTGCGTGAATAATCGTGACGGTCGCTGTAAATCGTTATAACCGAGAGAAATAAATTGCGCGTCTCTGAGTTGTGTTACATCGTTTCTATCATAAATTATCTTTTATATGATCAATAATTTTTCGTCGCATTTTTTTTGCACGCCCTTTTTTTTCTATTGCAAAAGCATGACACTGAATAATCTAATTTCCAGGTTATCTCGTTATTCTCATCAAAGGATCTCGAAAAAGTAGAGGCGATCGACGTTGTTGCGTACGAAGCGATTGACCGGGAAACGACGCGATATCGTGAGAAGAGTGACGGCGCGGGAAGAGGTCTCTGTAATAGAGGTTTATTGGCAATTAATCTTGCAAGCCGGATGTGCCCGCTTCGTCGGGCACGATACACTTCCGTCTCAGCGAGCGACCGGTAAACCGAGGAGAGATGTATTGCACCGTTCTATACGGAATCAAACGTACATCCTCCTCTCCAACCTTCCTCCCGTTCGATGCCGAACCTCCGGTGTACGTGTCGTGCGTCTTTGTCAGCCGCGCCGGAAGTGTATTGTTCCCCGAGTACCTCCGGTACTCGCAAGGTGCCCATCAACTTTGATCGAGTGGGCTAACATACGTAAGTGACGTTATCTTTTCCGAATTCGCGTTGCATAGTGTCTAAATGTGTTAAACCTAACTGAAGTGCATCTGTTTCATCGCGATATAACGTTAACAAAGCGTTGAGTTGATCGCGCGTTACGTTCATGCGTTTATTATAGTTTAGTATATTATCGTACTTTCCACGCCCACGTCGAATTATCCAATGCGAGGGTGGTATCCTGAATTACTCTCCCCCGCCCCCCCCCTCCCCTCCTCTCTCTCTCTCTGTCTACACAAGAGTATCGATTTTCTTTAATATTTAATAGTTCGATTCTGTTCTGGTGGTGTCACAAAGAGAACAATAGCACGCATCGATGCACTGTTTCCGTGAATAGCAGTAATTCCGTCATCAAATTTAACCTCGATGATCCGATACGCGAGCTGCGATATTGCGGTTTGATTTTCAATCGACGGTTCGTTGATAGAAACATGCGCCACATAGAATTCGAAAAAAAGGTCGCGCTTGCCACTATTTGTTACTGAGCTGCATCTATTACTACTATTATAGATATAATTATTTTTACTGTGAAACAAAAGACTATCAGCACCGTTATTATTTCCACCAAATCAGATTAATGGTCACTTGCGATGGCTATAACCATCAGCTCGGACTGAGAGTTTTCAATCAAGCAAATTGTTAAGAATTAAAGGCGAAAACAGAAATGGATCGAACCCAGGAATGAAATACGTATATAAACATAGCATTCAACTCGATCCGCATTTTCCGCTTAAATGCACTCACCCCTTCGTATATTTCCAGCTTTTCGTCGTACTACAGTCATGTCATGTAGACGTTACCCTTCGGAAATCGGATTTTCTTCTTTTGTTGTTAATGGTTCCTATTAGTCCAATTCGCGTAAGTTGTTTTAATTGAATGTATATGAGAGCATCGGAACTCTCCTCCAGAAAAGAAAAGAATAATTACGAACGATAACGCTGGCACTGCTTAAAGCCGTGTTTCGGGTTATAAATGCGAGAAACGTGCCGTGCTCATGCCAGCAAGTTCATAAAAGATTCTTGCTAATTAAGAGCATTCGCTCGAATGGTGTGTGCAAAAGGAATTACCTCCATTATTCTATATATAAAATAAATTTTCCCTGTATATAAAATAAATTTTCTTTACTTAACACTATTATTTATTCTACTGTTTATTTATTCTACATGTTGCGCTGTTTAATTGCCGCGTTACGACACAATATTTAGTTATGTTTCATTAAATATACTCAAGAACCATATATCTCTCGATTATCCTTTATACATATATTATACTTCATATAATGTACGTATTGCCAAAGCAACATTCATCAGCTAACGCACTGTGCGCTCAATAGACTATGATCGGATGGAATTGATGTAACACGAAATTGGATTGAAATGCTATTTGGAGGATAGTATGCAATAGTTATATGCTTCATCACTCATAAATGATACATCATAGTAATACCAAATAATTTAACTTATGTGTTACATGGCTAATTTTTTAACAAAGTTGTATTTCTTTCCAAATTAATAAATATTACACATTAACTTGATTAGATATTAATATAATTAAGTCAATCTACGAGGATAAATTTCGCCGCTATAGTTAAGCTCAATCGCGTACAAACTTTAGCTACGTATGTCCACACATTATTTCTGATATACTCTCGTAGAGTAGTTTCAAACTTTGTGACGAAGGCCGAGACTGGAACCATTAATACAGTTTCATGTAATTTACTTGAAAACATTAAGCACTCGTCTATCTATCTGTCCGAAATTACTCCAAGCTTTCCGTATTCTATTACAAAGTAGATATTTCACTGAAGATTATACATAAAATATAACCATAAAAACGTCACGCTATGGAAACAACTTGGAACTATAGCAATCTAATTTGACTATTTTCTCAGTGATAACTTTCATAAAAATAAACACATTGTAAACAACTTTTTTTTAATTAAAATGCCAGACAAGCATTAAGAAACCAAACAAATATCTTTATTAATAAAAAAAGTAAGCAATGAAAAAAATATTTAAAAATTATTGAAAGAAAAGAGGTATGCCATATTAAAATGGTGTTTAAAGGTTAATATGATAAGGTATATACATATTTTCAAGTGAATTGAAAAAGAAAGAGAGAGAGAGAGAGAGAGAGAGAGAGAGCGCAAGAAAAAAGGAAAAAGAGCAAATTTTTTATCCTGTCAAAGAATGCAACCCTGTATCTATTTCAGCAAATTCTTTTGCACTTTGACTGGAAATAGTGCACTGTCGCGAGCGTAAAAGTAAACAGAGAAAAAGAAAACGATAGAAAACAGAAAGTGAGCGAATTAGTAGATAGGTCTCTACGCAGATAATTTGTGGCATGCAATCCTGACCCAACTACCCAGCTGGAATAGGTAAGGCGTAAGCTATACCTATTTCGCAGTAATTTACTCGACTTCCACCCCTTCTCGAATGAGTGGAGTCGGAAGAGAGAAGGTTGATTGATCGAAGGCGAAGCACATCGCCTCCCGCTTGCGGCAGGATACGCCGTCAGTCTTGGTTACTAACATACGGAAACTGATGACGATTCAGTTCTACGTACGGACGCGTCAGAATAGATTCAGGAAATGCGTACAACAAAGCCGCACGCTGCGATTTAACTATTCCACCGCCAACTGCAACCTCTCGTCGCGCGAATACCTCCCCTCTGTGGTGTAGTATCTATATTTCTCCGACTGCATGTTGTAATGAATGGAAGACGTCGGTATGGATGATGACGTACGGAGGGTCTCGGGTGAAACATCCAGGGTTCAACGCATAGCCGTGTATATCAGATATCTCGTTGAGGGATTGTCAACGACATTCCCCGGTGATATCTCGTTGCCATATCCAGCCATTCGCGTTATAACGATATACGGACAAGGTCTCTCAAGGGTTTCAAGTTTACAACCCTATTCGCACCTTATGAAAGAAAGAATAACGTTTATCAATGCATTAGTCTATTTTGATAGTCTCCCTTCGAATAGAATAGACAATAAAGGATTAGCGTAATTATGTTTTCGTTATAAAGGGATATAAGGGAACGAATATCGAATCGATATAAGGAAATTTCTATCTGAATATTAATTATTGTATGAATAATCCAGTAAATATTAACTGAAAATAACGTCAACGTTATAATTTCATATTCAATAATTCATATACAATACGTATTATATTGATATTGTTGAGTGTAAAATTATAACATTGATTATGTTATTATTTTTAATTGATGTATTGAGAAAGTATTTATTATATTATTATGTAGATCAATATCAAATATATATATATATATATATATATATATATA
>NW_012130067.1:5850962-5863790 GCF_000143395.1 Atta cephalotes | reverse complement strand
AATATATATATATATATATATATATATATATATAAACTTTCTTTAAATATAAATATTATTAATTATTAGTACATTTCAATTTTAGTCTCATAAAAGATGAATATTATAATGTATCTCTAATGTGATCTCTAGAAATATGATTATCGGATTTCTTACACCTTACATTAACACCTCATAATGCTTATTACTGTATTAATTTTATGCTAGATTAATTTTATTTAACTTTAAGTTTGAATAAGTGAGACTGTATATAATTATAATATGAACGGTCGATTTTTCGTAAATATCGCAGTAATATAATCGGTTTAATAAGCTTAGGTAACTATTTGTAATATTCAAGATTAATATTTTCTATACACAATAATGCACATACATCTCTGCTCGGTTTGTTCAATGAATATTTCATATATTGTTATACGCACGCGCATAAACCTACGTATTTCTGGAACAATAATATTTACCGTATAAATCCCAGTTGCATTTTGTATTATATAGCATTCTCAAGTGAAATATCGGTGACGTCGAGTAAATGGGAAGAGCTAATACAGTTTCACAGCCACCATTACGACAGACAAGAAATCCCTTAAGCCGTTAGATTTATTCTAGTCCCTGTCAGCAATAACGTATTTATTCAAACGTCATACAGAACGCAATATTAATCTATTAATAACTCACTGCAAATTATTATAGAACAACTTTTTTATACATACTTTTTAATAATATAGGATAACTCCAGTAAATACGCCGTGCTAAGATTTACGCCGCAAAGTCAGAAAAAATAGAAGTAGGGGGGGTAATTTTCCCGCAACTATTCTCTGTTACATGCTTTTATGTTATATTAGTATTGTGTTACGATTTCAGTTTCTTAATATTAATATTAATGAAATTATTGTGAGTTGAATCGATTTGTTACTGTGTTAAGTAGCACCATCATAAATTATAATCTACATAAAATGATTACTGTAGAACGTGCAAAAGACTTAGTGGTTATTTCGTGATATATGAGTGTAGAGGAATGGTAAAGCATGTTGTATAACAAAATACAAGTATTTGGCTCTTGTATTTTTTGTTTATAGTTTGTGTCTATATCTCATCTGTTTGGGATACATGGCATTTTTAGCGGGCGGGATTTATACCCAAAGCATACAAAGCGCAGATTTCAGCACTAAATGCAATAAACGCATTACATGAAATGTGTACCTCATGTAACACTTGTGGGAAGATGTAATTATTAGTTATTACTTCATATATATATTTCTCATTCTTATTGTCTATAAACGTATTTTATAAGTTATTGTGTCATTTTACGTCTTATTTATATGCATTATTTATAATCCCCCCCCCCCCTATGAGTAGCCATATATTCCACTCCTATGGGATATACGGCAAAAATGCAAGGATTTAAAAAAGTTTATTTTTTAATACGAAATATAAATATTTCGGATTTCTAATATTTTTTTCATAGTAGTAGACAGTACGAAGTTTTTACTGATATAATTCGTTTACTTTAAAACATAGTAAATAATATTTAAGTTAATAATAAATTAAGTTTTTAATAAGTGCGGCGTATATATCAGAATTACTCTACATACAGTATGTACGTAATAATTTTTACAATGTCTCATTCTAATAACATCGCAATAAAACATACACAACAATATGACACGAATACAATATACTCCTATACCCGTATGAAAATATTTACTAGTAAGAAATCTGACAATGTGGCTTACCCAAAGTGTTCTTAGAGGCTATAGGAAATTTATATCATACAGTATCAGTTAGTCTGAGACATTCCGCGGCTTCGCAGCTCGGTGTAAATGCGTGCTGTTAACCGCGCTCTAGATCTTTAAAGCACCTTGAATCCACCTCTAAGGCATCGTATAGGTACGATGAAGCGACGAATTTCGCGGCCGTACTGACTTAATGTCCTCTAAAGTGGTTAATGGATAATTTAATGTCATTGCGCAACCCTCACAGATGCGCACGTAGATGGGCGCGTGTCGAAGTAGCTGCACGATGAATGACTTACATCTCACGTGTATCACGTCGGTGCTTTCAAGATTGTTCATGTAAGCCACATCAAACGAGATATAATTTCGCCAGAGTATGTAAAGTTCAACGTTTACCCGATAGATATATATAGTATATTCGTACATACCCGTGAGCAACAGAGATTTAACATCATTGTTTCAAACGCTTGGATAGAATCGTTTCATCTATGAACAATATAGATTTAAGAACAAATTTTATAACATACTAATCTACATGAACATCAATATTTTCTTCATTATGTATAAAATGAAGAAATTTTAGTTAGAGCAGACAATTAGCGACAAAGAGTAGAGAATGAACTAAATTATTGAGAATCAACGAAGTGAGATCGAGTAGTTCCTCCACAATAAACAGTAACATCTCAGGAAAAAGCAGTCCAAATGGTGAATGTCTTTAATACCAGGAGTTTACCATGTTCTAAATTTTGTTTTCGTAGACTTTATTTTTTTCATCTTGTATTTGAAAGTAAAAAATAAAATAAAATTTATAGGACGAAGGTCATCTTGGAATTCTGCTATTGTACTCGTTTCAATGGTTTGTCATAGATCTATGAGGTAAAGATATCGACAGACATTCTGAAGTCTCGAAACATCCACTCGTCTCTCAAGCATCAGTTAATTGGATATTCTGTAGCTAACACTCTTGATGACATTTTCTTTTTACAACAACATTCCTTTCTTTTTCTCTTTTTATTCATTGCAGTTGACATGTAAGTATTTTCTGTTTAGTCTCACAGTTTTCTGAGCTAAAAGGAGTTGAAATATGATTCGTTGAAAAATAATGTAGTAAAAAAATTTTTGTATTGTATATTCCAAGCGCCAATGCGCTTATAAACTTTGTCTGCGTTTCTTACATGGTGTGAATTCTATCATAAATAATGGAAGTGCATTAAAAAATCATTGCAAGGCGTCATACAAGAAAGAATAAAATTCATCGCAGAAGAAGATGTTGAAGGAAATGGCCCATTAACGATAATGTCGGTAACAAATTCTTTGATGTAAAAGTGAAAAAAGAAAAGAATCACAAAAGCTGTTTGGTATCAACTTTGTTGCTTTGTCCTCGTATATGAAGTATAAAATTTACTACCGTGGGGGATTCGTTAGAGAACAGTGCCTAGACCCTCCGGATATAACTAATTACGCGCACTCAGCGGTGTCGTCGCAGTAGCTTTGTCAGAGGCATTTTATCTCTGCGCCGGAATTTTCACTGTCCAGAAAGTTCTCTGCCCACGTACATTCTCGTTGATCTTGCGAGAGATAGGATAACCACGTTGTGATCGTTTAGTTCGTTTTCTTTACACAGTTACGTAATTAAAGCCAACACGCTATATTGCATTAATCGCGAAGTCATTATTTAAGAAAAAAAAATAAGTTTGAATGTGCCAAAGATATAAATTCTACAAGACATTGGCGGGTCCAGAAATTTGCCAAGAAAATCTTTGGTTCACTGCACGCAGAATTTCTTTAAAGGTCAAATTATTATTTAAATTATTACATTGAAAAAGTATTATTTAAATTTATAATTTTGTAATCTATAAAACGTTTTATTTAAAATTATATTAATAAAAAAAAGAAGTATATAATAGATTCTATGTTTTTTTTATAATCTAGGAGTTTCTTAAATTAATAAATATCTTAAATTAAATTAAGGAATATCCAAATTGTGATTAAGCATTTCAGAAAAGAAATATTATATATCAAGAAACTATTAAAAAGTACATATAATATTGTCATATATATATATATATTGTTATATATATTTAAAAAAAAGATTCCAAGAGAATAGGCCTCCGTAAATCTGATGCCACAAAACAAAAAATTAGTTTATAATTAATTAAACGTATCATATACCTCTGACAAATAAATCTGTTCTTTCCAGTTGAATTTTTGGCGATTCATCTTTCCGCTTTTTCTCTTCACATTAGAAAGAGAAAAAAAGAGAAAAGGAACACTGCAAGAAGTTCAGTTAAAAAGAACAGATCTAAGGATTTGCTCAATTTCCCTCTCTTCTGCGTGATATATACTTTCCTCCGACTATCGAAGATTTACTTATGCAGTTATTTAACAGTCTGGTTCTAAGCGTTGCACAAACGATGTTAATTATCTGCACCGGGTATATCATCGTGCAATCTTTACGAACTCGCAACGCCAGTTTATGGGAGGAGAATAAGGATGGAATTCCGAGAAGGCGCACAGGTGCTTGAATAGGACATAAATTATAACAAGAGTATACGAAGTTGCTACGAGAAAGTACTTACGGTGAGAAAGAAGCGCACATGTCCGTAGTTGACTAGCAGTATTAACCGAGTGTGGTGTGCGAATATTCGCATATAAAAATACGCTTCAAACCGTAAATCTGCCTTGCTCTTAGGTTAACGTGTGAGAAACAGTTTTGCATATTCCCATAATTTTGAAGCTCGTGAACTTTATACCTTGGCACTTTTTCGCCCGTTATTACACGAGCGTTACAACCCCGCTATAACCAGTTATTGTCAATTGAATATATCAAGTACATTATTTATTTTATAAGAAAAAAATAAAATCAAATTTAATTTAATTAAACATTTATACGCAATTATTTTTTGATAGTTATAAATCGGACCATTTTCCTTCAATTCTAATATAGAAAGATTCAGAAAGGCTTGAACTTACAATTAGAGCCATTTACGCAAAAACTTCCGATCATAAGAATTAATCATCCGGCAACGAGACGTCCGCACGAAAATTGATCTGTAGATTTAACGCTTCGATGGATTATCCAGATGGGAAACAATGAGCGTGAATTTCATTTCTTACTTTCGCTTGATAGAGACATCTTCCATATACTTTATTTGATCACTCTAATATAAGGTTCGAAATTTTTCAATAAAAACCGAAATTATCATATATTATGTAATGCATCACTTTGTCTCGAATCATATAAGCTATATATAAGATTTTCGGATCTATGAAGATAGAGTGAGATAACAAGCACAAAGTACTTTGATGCTCCCTTTCAAAGGGCGCTATTTGCAATAAACAGCAAAATAATTTATGCGAACAAATTGAGATATTAAAATACAGAGAGTAATACTTCAAAGATGATTGAACAGGACTTTCAGGAAATAGTGGCCGTGAGAGCGCGCAGATACAAATTTTCTCGTAACAATATTCTCGGTCAAAGGATTACGTCATAAAGACATGCTATTATACATACAGCGATGGAAATAGAAGCGAGAGAGCAAGAGGCGTGATATTACACTCTATCGCTATCACATGCATGAAGTTCCATCGCTCGTGCATGATTGTCAGTGCACCGTAAATGACTGGTGCTGCATACGTTTGCATTTTCGCATAACGTGGCTCATAAATATGAAAGTGAGTTTCGACATCCTCCTTGAAGGAAATCACGTCAATACGCGACAACATGGTTCGACTAGCTTTCGCTGAATTGTAGCACGGTTTCAATAATTCCTGTCCGATGTAAAATCCTACAAGCGTAGTTGACAGCAACAATCTCTTCTATTGTTAAGAATATTTCGAATTTCGACAATTTACTGTCATTCACATGTTGAATAAGGTAAATGTAAAAAAAAGGGATTTACTCTCAATGTATGAAAACAGTGATTGAATAGAATTGTGCATGATTATTCTAACACTTCTCTATTGCAGATATTGATAAAAATTCAAAGTGCACTCTGTCACACTGTGAGTAACGTCTCGTTGATATACACACATACGTATCAAGGATTGGCCTGTGATTCAAATTCGCAGGGCGTAGAATTTTCTATAAATTTGTTTTATATGCGTATTATCGTAAACGTTACACAATATTCTACACATAAATCTTTTATGCACGTATGTTACGATATCATAAGGAACAAAAGAGATATCGAAATCAAACGGAGAGGAAAGTAGAACAATCTTTTTACGAGAAAACTTACGTTAACCATTTATAGCGTATTCCTTCTGTTTTCCAGGATATTCCACAGTTTCTAAGAGGTAAGCTGTTTTATAAACTTATAAATCTCTCGAGAGTATTTGAAACGTACAAACGTAAAGAAGAAGTTTCAAGTTACCATGCTGCATAAATTCCAATGAACTCTTGCGGCGATTTAAAGAACACAATGAGGTCTTGCAATAACCTCAGTGAACTAGTTTCATCGTCGTTATCATAACGACGTTGGATACATACCTTTATTTGATACACAATTCAATTTTTACCATAATAGTGATTAAGAATTATTCGCCAATGTCGATTTGAAACGATAGAATATTCGTAATATGTAACAGAGTGCATATATCTGCATTTTAAAATTATTAGTTCAAAGATAATTAATATACGACATGATTAATATCCTGATTAATATTTATAATAATGTCCCAATAATAACGTTTGTAACTCAATAAATTTTATTATAGACATAATTAAATTTACAATTGAGACTATTGGTAATTTGGCTATTGACACATTTATCATCAATTTATATTTAATTTTCTTGCAAATTATGTTATATTCCATAATAATGAAATTAATATGGAACGGGTGTTTTATAAAGATTTTGTTGAGAAAGCCTGATCGTAGTAACATTCGTTACACATCGTGTCATCTTACGAAGTCTGTTTACCGCATGTTAATATTTTACGGCAAAGCCGGCGCAGGTTATGGATATGACACGCGTATGGCGCCCATAATATCATTGCACATGGGTACAGCAATAGACCGAGACACGATGGGGCGGACCCGACGTGGAATTAATCACTGCGAAGATCGTACGCGGTATATACGCGTCTGTCGTAACCGGAGAGATCCTTTAACGATTCCGTTTATCCTGTACAAGCTCAACGTGGAAACCTCCAATACACTCTTTCGCTACTCTCGACAACGAGTTTCTCCTAAGATTCGTTTGAAGATGTTGCCGCACATCATAACATATTTACATTGAATCTTTGACCAAGTATAAATAGAAAGGAACAAGATTTTCTCGATGCCATAAATATATCTGTGTTAGTGGCTACAGCAGGTCGCGAAACATGGTCCGCGAAATTTGATTTCAGTCAATCCAGCGTATTACACGAAAGAACGATTTTGCTAAAGTATAAAATCTTGTATATAGAAAATCATTTTATTGGAATATCAAAATAGGACGGTCAAATATACACTCTAAATTTCTTGCAGTGAAATCTTACTTCGAGAGAATGAAAATGTAACCACCCTTGAAAAAAGTGAAAATATTTTCACTTCTTAAAAAAAAAAGTGATGATCTTCACTCTTTTTGAAGTGAAATCTCACTTTTTTGGAGTGAGATTTCACTACTTTGAAATGAAAATTTACTCTAAATAGTGAAAATTGTAACTCTTTTTCAAGAAGTGAAATGTTTTCACTTTTTCTTGGAATGAGATTTCACTGTAAGAAATTTGGAGTGTCATGAACAATGTTGTGAAAATTTTTGGCTTCTAGTTTGAGCGTCCTACATATTTTGATCTAACAAAATTCTAACAAAATGATTTACAGATGTGTATCTAACTACATTTTAGGTACATATTTTAACAGAACTGTTCTTTCCGTGTATGTAACACGTTGAATGTTTGCGCACGTAACATATTGGATATCGTAAAATTAGATAGCGTGTTTGGATAATGGAGTTAATGTCACAGGACGATGTAAAATCGCGAATCTTGCATGAGGCGAGATCGAACGGGAGCATCCTGCGTTGCAGCGAAGTCGTAATTGCGCGTTGTCAGGAAAACGTTGCGAAACCCTTGTTAATAACGGGCCGAGCGCGGGATGATTTATACCGTAGCCTATTTAGCGGCGATTAGCGCTTCGCGTAGAGTTACGCGCGCTAGTCGTCCGCTTAACAAGCTTAAACTTAAATTACCGTATTAATCGCGCAGCAGCACCGCAGAATCTAACCGAGTAATCACCTGAGTGGCCGAGCGGTACACGCGATCGCAAATATGTCGTCCGGTATTTCCGGAACCTCGTAAACGTATAACTGCATTAGAATGGAAACTTCATGCTCGCAACCTACGACATCCTGCTGGCAAATCTCCTCAAGTTGCAGCGTCACCAAAGGACACGTGCCGCGTGTGTGTCGCATGTGCGCGTTCGACGAGGAGGATATTTCGAGGACAAGGAACCGGAATACGGAACGGAGAGAGGAGAGAATTTTGAACGATATGGAGCACCGTACCGAAACATTCGTCCGATGTAGGCTTGCACGATCGTAAATTCCGTGAAACGACGGTACATCCAGCCAAATTATACATGTCGTAAAATATTCCTGCCCAGTTTCTAGCAAGACAGCTTGGAAGTATTTCCCCTAATATCATTTCTCTCTGGTCTGTTTCTTCCTTTCATTCGACTGCCGAAAGACGAAGAGGGTGGAAAGCTGAGATTGTACTGGGGAAGGAAAATGAATAAATACAGCGGTAGTTTGCAGGAGGACAAAACTACTCCAGTACGTTTCTATATGTCACAAAAATGGTAGGGGCACGACCAGAGAACAAAACAATATTTTTCAATGTGCTAAAATTATCGAACATTCTCTTTTAAAACACTAACTTCCGTTTTTCACGGCTATATTTCTATAAAATCAATGAAAAACGAAAGCGCATCTACAGAATGGGATATTTAATTAGCGTTCCTTCATCAGTCGTGTTGGAAAGAGGAATCTTATCGTCGAGTTGTACAATCACGTATGAAAGAAACGCACAGAAACGCGCTTTTATCATGAAAATGTAATGGTATAACTAATTAATTTTGTAAAGTAGAGAAACAAATTGCATTAGGTTTATGACTGCTTCGAACGATGCGCTTCTGTAATTAAGATAATTTTTTACGAGCGTGAAAAGAACTGCTCCATCCTTTGGTGTTTGTCATAAAAGAACTCTACGAGGTGAATATATTTCGTAGTCTCGTCATGAACGGAAGTTTTGCGGCGTCGCGTCGAGAGAATCACATCGCGCGATCATTTCCATTTTCCATCTACGTGAAACGTCAGGACACGTCCGTTCCTTGCGAGATACGGCGGTCATGCGATATGAACTACGGGATATAGCGGAATCGGATTTACTGGACATGTTCAGCGAGCCGTAAAATCGGATCGTATATTAGAAAATTTTTCGTGGATATACATCGCGATTTTGGACTCTCTCCGAACATCTATGATGTCTTATCGAAAAAAACTTCTAAAAAACGATAGAATGTCTCGACACTGTCGAGTGGATTAAAACTGCGGATCATGATATCACTAGTACCATCTTCGAGAAAATCAACAGAGAGATTTTTCGAGCAGCACCGAAAAGTTGCACTACATTCGAGCTCTTTGAAGCTGAGACTTGAATCGGGGCAACAGGACGCGTCACGAATCTGTTGCAAACAAGTAATTGGAATGGAAAAGTTAGGCAGACGAGACTTCTGATATAACTTGAGTACGAATCAAGAATCTTTCTCCGGTTGACGTTTCTAAACCTTGGGATGCAGCATTAGAAGACATTTTAACTTATGTACTTAAATGAATAAAAGATAGCGTCTTTATATGTATGTACGTGTCCAAATATTGCTTATTCTTTAAAATAATCTCTTTTTATTGGAAAATGATTGTAGAAAACATTACAAGAGTATTAAAAAATATTCTGTTTTTCTTCCTAACGATCACAAAATTAGTAACGTTTTAAATTTATATATTTATACACAGAGTGCTTCAGAAATAGAGAGTAATAAGATTACAGCATAAAAGTTCATAAAAAAATTAAATAATAAAAGTGCTTTCTATATTTTGAAACAAAGTGGTTTTTAAGATTAAAGATTTAAGATATAACTAATCTTAAATCCGTTGGTTAAAAAGTCATCTATCTGAATGTCATGCATGGTAGTTAGATATTGAATACTTCAAGATCACCGACACTAAGGGATCGATTCTATAACTCTTAACGATAGTCATTGATGTCATTACGCAGATATTATTTACGTAGAATAAAAAAGCTGCATAATGACTTAAAAACTACGGAAAAAATCCCCTTAATAAAATATTCTAAAATAAAATAAACGATTTTTAACCAACATTTAGAACTGGTTGGTTCACATACCGTGAATTTTTATATTAAAAATCTATTTTATGAAAAAAATGACATGCATTTTTATTATTCAATTTTTCACGAATTTTCATATTGCAATTTTATTACTCTCGAATTTCGGGATATCTTTCAGAATATTCATATATTTAAATATTCATTGTCTTTCATTTTTACGTTAATTTCATGAAAATAATCGGATGAATGCTTGATTGGCTGTAAGAAAACATTCTTTCACAAAGGTGCGAAAGCAAACAATCACAATAGTATGGTAGCTTAAATGTTTCCAACTGCTGAAAGCACCGGGCGAGAGGTGAATACGGGCTGAATCAGATCAAAGGATAAAGTCGTCTTGTTTCTATTGTCATCCAACACTTTGATCTCACGTATACGCGATACGTTACTCCTCAACGAGGGACAATGGTATAAAGTTTCCAGTCGTTCTCAATCGCTGCGAGTTTTGAAACGTTGTAATAGGATTCCTCGTCGCGACTCGCGTAACATAAAGGATTTATACAGATACTCACCTGACATGGAAACAGGGATGAAAAGCAGCTGGATTATCCTGCGCGGAGAAGTTCGGCAAAGTACCATGAAGTAGAGCGAGCCGTACCACAAGAAGTATGCTAAACTGCAAACATTAAATGGTCGATAAATTTTCATATTGTTCCAGAGACACATTTTTCTTTCAAATATGATATTTATGAAAATATCCACACACATTAAAACAAATGTGGATTTAAAAGCTGATTGTTTGAATTAACGCTCATATTAATATTCAAATTAATGTTTAAATTTAAATTCAAAATTTAATTTCAATTCATTCAAAATTTGATTTCTTGATATTTTTAATATTAATAGGAAATAAATTTAATACTAGGAAGAATTTAAAATCTTAAATATAGCAAGTCTTACATGTATATATAACCTCAACAGTGAATTCATAGTGTGAATATCAAATGTGACATAGAAAACTGATATTCATGGTCCGTTTTTATTTTAAGAAAGATAATACGGCTCTGTGATTGACTTGTGACATTTTATGACGGTCTTAAATATAAGCCTATAAATATCTAAATCAAATGTACTTAGGAAAATACGCTTGTATTGCATGCAAATTTATTAAATTAAAATCCGCAACACTTATTCTTTATATTTATATTTTATTATAATTGAATCATAAATTGTTATTTTATATTTACGCTTATGTAACAAAAAAGTGAAATAAAACAAAGTAATTGGACTATATTTTCAAACAATCTCTCAAATTATTTATTCAGTTTATTGATTCATTGCACAACGGTAGAGGCGTTAATACAAAAAGATATAAACTATTACAATGCAGTGAAGTGAATCAAAGTAGATTTAATGTTCCAAAAGTGAAGCAAAAGCAAAATTGTGCATTCGTATGCCGCGTCCACGTGATACAATTTTCTCTTCACGTTAATTATTCATCATCCGTAAGATACGTGGCGAGAAAGCTAGTAATACATCTCGCAATAATGTTACCAGTCGACGCAACGCACCAGTCACGTTCTACTAAATGGTTTAATTAAGTAATACGATTCGCGTGTCTGAATAGCAAAGAACGAAAGATAGTTGCTTTGCAGTCTCTCTTTCTCTCTCTCTCTCTCTCTCTCTCTCTTTCTCTCGCGCGCGCGCGCCAAGACGTCGTCACGTTCACGCAAAGGATGACACGAAACCGTCGTCACATTTCCGTCACGTTCTCCACAGAGCTCGCTAACCCAATAGACGTCCGTACCATCCTCCGATAGACCGCTCTCTATCCCTTATTCCGGAGTTATCCGGGGATGTTGTTGGCCCTCTCACTGTCTCTCTGCCTTTGTACCTACGTTGAGGTCGCTCTCGCTCGCATTCTTGTCGACTGACAGACACGATGGTGAGTGGTTCTGGAAGGGTAGGAGAGTCGGACAATATCTGCCAATTCGAGGTATTCATATCCTCTAGGATCGAAGTCGACAGACGAGGGTTAGCGTCCATCCTAAGCAGTCACACGAACATGTCGTATGTACGTAACGCTGTCATCGAAACGCCGCATCCTGTAGAGACGTTCGACACCAATGCTGGCCTTGTTCTTCGATGGGAAGCTCTTCGAATATTGTATTACGCTACGAGGATCCCGGCTGACCTGCGGAATACGGCGAACGGAACGGAAATTCAATTCCGATAAATATCCGATCCACACGAAATGTCGTATCGCATATTGATGCAGCTTTTTTTCGACATTGCAACCGTGAAACTTTTAACCGTGGATGAATACACAATTGTAATGCTTTACAATGTAATGCTTGGATACAGTAACGGAAAGCTAATAAATTAAATATTATACAATAATATATTCTGCAGACTAATGCATATCTTATTCTTTTAAGCTTAAGATTTTTCTCGAAAATGCGTTTACTTAATATATTCGATTAAATATTGATTAATAATTAGGTAATGATAAAGTGACTACAAAAAGCAATCACGATAATGCATTTTTTGCTATAGTAGCTTCGCTCGTAATTTCTCTTTAATTGCAGTCTTAAGAGAGAGTTTAAGACAAGCGAGAATTAAACATTAAGCCAATCAGATAACAGTGAACATAGCAATGTACAATTGGTAAATAGTGTATGTACCTCTCTCTCTCTCTCTCTCTCTCTCTCTCTCTCTCTCTCTCGTGTATATTATTGTACTATTACTATATATATATATA
>NW_012130067.1:5843416-5850942 GCF_000143395.1 Atta cephalotes | reverse complement strand
AAACCAACCTAACTACGAAGTAAACTAAGTAGGTAACGAACTAAGTACGAATAGTACTAACTTAGTTAAGTAAGTAGTATGTATACTCTCTCTCTCTCTCTCTCTCTCTCTCTTTCTCTCTAATTGGCCTGTTGATTAAATTTGTCACTTGTCATTAGTTATGTAATACGTCTTTAGCGCTCGTACCTTCTAATATAATAGCGATTTTTTAGTATGATTAATTGTATTAAATAATAATTTAATAATTTAAAAGCATTTGACGTTAATTCCTTCAGAAAATTATTTGTTAATTAATAGGTAACTATCTCAAATATAAAAGATACGTAATTACGTTGTCTCACTTATGCAGAATTGAGATAGATGATTTTGCTGAAATATCTAAAAATTTAACTTAAATCTGAAAATATTTGATTGAACCATTGAAATATCTAGAATGCTAAAACATTGACGACAATGCTGCAAAAAGTTTTTATATTCTAACGGCTAGTGTCTTAAATAAGTATTTTAGTTCAAACAAAATTATTTCCAAATATATATGTATCTATAGTAACATTTTTAAATATTTCATTAAAATCATTCTTTTCATGTAATCAATAACGAAAAGTATTATTTTATAAATATAACGTCTTTCTCTCAGTTTGTTCAAACAAAGAAAATTATAAATCTGACAAACTATGTTCAACGTTAGCCAAAATATAGCGTTGTATTCTAGAATATTAGCGAACTTTCCTGGCAATGAAGACTGAGAAGCATCATTGAGAATGACGTACTTGAGAGTGTAAGTGCTACGGGATGACGGAAACGATAGGGGTGGAAAGAGATCCAGGATATGTAGATAACTGTATGAGGAGTAGGTCGTGTGCAAGCACGCCTCCCTCGTTCGGCGACATAAATTAGCATAACTCAGAATCGTGTTCGGTTAAAGTACTTTCCATGCGCAACCTTTATTCCTGCATTGGCCCACGTGATAGATCGTGTTTCCGCCTTGACTTACCACAATACATCTTAAGAGTGAAATACGTTATTTAGCAATTCCAATACTGAGGGAAATTATACAATTGAGTTTACCGTCTAATTATACAGAATTTTAATGTGAAATTTGAATTTTAATGTGAAACTCTGTTCCTTCAAGAACTATCTTTTTATAGAAACTTAACTTACAGAAAGATTAATGCAACTATAAAAAAATTACAATCGTAGAATTATTATCCGTTTATACAGAATATCCCAAAACTAACGATAAATATTTTTAAGACAGATTCTTTAACGTAACGTTTTTAAGACAAAAAGTCTAGGAATAGGAAAATGTCGAGATTATGATATTTTTAAAATGGAAAGAGTTTAAAAATTACGACGAATGTCAGGAATTTTGTGCGTTTAGGGATGATCAGTGTCAAGGCATTAAATTTTGTTATTATATACAGTTCGAGATAGCATCTAATTTTGATATTAAAAATTTTTTAATTAAATTTCGTATTAAACTTTTCTTAAAATTATAAAAAAACCTTTTTCTTTGAGGTATTCATCATCAGTTTTGGAACATCCTGTATATCATAATTGCTAAATACTTAGTATCTATATATAATACAATGCTTAATAATGGGCGCAGTACAACCATTATTGATTGTGAGAGATATGCTATCCTTGGATCTTTATCGAACGCTTCTTCGTGTTGGTAAAGGTGCTTAATACGTCGCCGTCTAAATTAATTCGCGACAATAAAGACGATGAGCGCCGGCGCCGTAAGAGCCAGCGTTTCTTGGGTATGAACATCAACGACAGTAAAGCGCCGAGAATTTAATAGCATCTCATAAACTCCGTTTAGGGGTTACACCTTACGGTGTCGTGATCGACCAACATGACCTCAATGAATTCGAACCGAATAAAATACGAGAAATTCACATCCTTTATCGATGAAATTTACCACTCAACTTGAGACTCCTTTGAAGATTTGAGGTACTTCACGCCCGCGTGGATTTTACTAGAAAGAGAGAGCCTTCTTAAAAGCTTTACTATTCGCAAAAACTTTAAATCCTGTTTGAAAATTAAGTTTCAAAGAGGATTCCAAATTAAAGGCATAAAACGTCCGATCGAAATTAAACTGTGCAAGTTTTCCGCTTCTTTGAAGTGTATTCAAGTTAAAATGTGATGTTTAACTTTAATGAATCCTAAAGGAAAATAAATTGATCATTTAATTATTGCCGTCACTTAATAATAAAATTGCGAGAAAGCTGATTATTATCATGGATGCCGATGGTAAGCCTGTGCCGTGTTTTCGATTGCCGAGCATTATATAATACCCATTTATGCGAATCGTACATCATTCTGTTGATCTTTTGAAACTACCGCTATTTCATCCCTCGCTTCGTTTGCCGCACAGTTTGTCTTGTGTTGCATAGCAGTTCGGGGAATGTTATTTATTTTCGGTGACCGTAAAGGGAAATTCTCCACGTCGAGTGTATCTATGGTAACGATCGTTAAATTTGCTTAAAGCACGAGTTGCTGTAAACATCGGTGTCTGACTATAGCCAGGCGATAAAAACGAAAGATATCGGTCGTTAAGAATTAATGCTAGCATAGAATAGAGAGAGCGAAAGAGAAAAAAGATCCATGCTAATTCCATGGATTATAGAAGAGCGACGATCGTGTTTTCTTAACACGTAGAAAAATCCCCTTTAGGTATAACGCCGAGTTATACTATACTAGCTGCATTAAAATAGTGTGTGAATACACATTTGTAAACGATCACTTCATCAAGATTTTTATCTCATTCTTCTTGATACTTTTAACAAATTTTCTAAAAATGTATAAAATAATCAAAGACAAATCAATATTATACAATACAATATGCTTCTCTCCCAATTATCGTTGAAGGCTTAATGTGAAGCTGCTTGATTTTTCTGTTAATCCAGTTACGTGATAAGTTGAGAATACAGACCTAAATGGATAAATATAGTCATGGACATCCCTACAATTCCCCGGATACCAGAAGTGCAGACATTGTCGTTAATATAATAATAGCAAAGCTAGTCGCTCTTGTTACTCGTCTGAAAATCCTATGGGACTTCCACGCACGACCGAATGTGCATGGTGCGTTAAGGGGATTCCAATTCTCTTTGACTATTACTTACTCATCTATATTTCACATATCATTATAGAGTCATTCTTTCTTCTCGATCTTTTAGGATTTAATATGATTGCTTGCCTTTAACAAACTAATATTAGGATGATATTCATGCATCGAATATATCGTTTTGAAACATAAAATTTTATCACGATATATTCACACTTTTATCATAAAGAGTGATATAATCGTAATATACCAATTATCGTATATTTACATTATAAATGTAGACACGACTTTATATGTAACTATATTAAAATTATCTTATAACTTACCGAAACGAGTAACGCTGCAGCACGTTTGGAAAAATATCTAGAATCGTCGTTCCACTTGGCTTCGAAAATAGACCTGTAAAATACATGAATAACGTGATGGTTTTTTTCGTATTGCAGATTATATTATATGTCCACCATTGTGAATATAAAAAAAGTAAATCGAACACTGCGCCAGTACACTATCACTATGATTAATAGTGCACCTAGTCAATTTTTGAAAAGAGTTTGCAACGACATTCTAACACGAAATCTTAACGCGCCGAAATATTTTGGTCGCATTTTCTACCCTTCACGAGAAGTACATTTATCGCTTTCAGACATGCGACATAGAATTCGTGATGATTTTATTGTCGTTGCACGTAGGTAATTTCTGACGGGGAACGAATAAATTTCGTGTTTTTTTCATTTAACATCTAATTTTTCAAACGCGACATACAAGTCTAATTTTAGATTAATCCTATTGACAATGAGATATTATAAATAATTGAAATCAAGATAACTATGTCAGTTTAAAGTTTACCTCAAAGACATTAAACCTTACATTTCGTCAGAACGTACACCACGCTCCAATAGTACTTAAACACTTACCTTTTGATTGAATGCCAGGAACGACAGAGATCGTAAAGAAGGTTTAGTGCCAGAACAGTAACGCCAGTTTCCTTCGCCAACATCGATAGGGCACCCAAGCAAACGCTGGACCATACATAAGCCGTCTGCTGGCTGTAAAAAAAGCAAATATTTGGAAATTACATAAAAAAATATGCAATCTTAAATTCGATTTTGTCTTTTACGTACTTAGAAGACATAAATCGATTTAAGTCTTCAAATATCACGGATTTCAGTATTACTATCTTTATTCGTATATGACAATTATAGACTTGAGAACAATTTCAATCGGTGATTGCAGCTAAAAATGAATATAATTTAAGTACATGGACCTCTTGTTATCATGACTATAACATAATTATAACTATAACATATCTTGCAATTTTTTTATTAATTATTAAAAGATATTATAAACGCAGATTATATTATAAGAAATAATATATTATTTAGAAATTTAGAATTTGAAATCTTTTTATATAAAATAATTATTTAAAAAAAATAGATAATAAAAGAATTGTTATAAATAACCTCAAAAAACGTATACTAGAGAAATAATACTTTAATAATACAACCATATTTTTGCTTGTACAGATGTATTTCATGATATTTCCAATATATTTTTCTCTTCTCAGGTCGCGAATAGAAACGTCGGTATCGGGAAACAATTCTCACTAGAACATTGATCCAAAGATATGTAGGATTTATTCGTTTACGTCGGTTGGCATCTAAATCAATCTACGTTGAATGACAGATCCGTTCCAAGATGTCATTCGAAATTTTAGGAACAACGAGATCAATGTAAGACCTGTCCGTCGAGACAAGACCTTTCTCGCTCATAAAAACGAGGTAAAACGGCTGTGGTAAAATGGAAGTGTTTCTTACAATTTACATCAAGCTTTTTAAGTAAGATTAATAGTAACTCGCTGCGAAGTAATGGCAAAGTGCGAATAAGTAAGAATATACCCATTTTGTAGAGAAGTAAAGTGATCAAGATTTAAGAGAATGACAAGTCTTGATGATAAGCCAAATGTATAATTGGAATTAATCATAGATGAGCTTAATCGTCGAGGAATTTAAATGCGATGCGTAAATGATTGGGAAATTGAATTGAAGACGTAAAAACTAAGAGATACCAGTCAGATAAAAAGAAAGAAGATAAATAAGCATAAAGTGAGGCGATGAAGCAAAGATAGAAGGAAACGAAGAAGAAAGAGTACTCAAAGGCAGCCAAGAGTAATCAATTTCCTAGGTTCGAAGACAAGCATCTTACCCTTCCGCCAGCCATTGGCTGCCCGATGCTAGCCCTACAGACGGAGTTTTACCTTCTTGTCGTCTGCAAACGCTTTTTTATGTTGGAATACGACCTCTACGAAAGCTTTTTACGCTCTTACAATCAAGTCCGTCTTTACAGATTTTTCGTTATATTCAGGCTTTTCTGCACAGTTTATTAATGAAATTTACTTAAAGTTTACAATTTAGCTTCTTTATGATTAATTAAACTTACGCTGAGAAATAGTGACGTATATCTGCCGTAAAGTCGTAAAATGAATATTACGAGAATAATGTCTCTTTAGAAACATAATTGAAATTGTTTTGTGCGTTGAGTCATTCTTCTTAGCTCTTGTGCTGAAGATCGATCGTGAATAACCCGGGGCACATTTACGATCCCACGTAACTGTAATAGTAGTTTGTAGAGTAAATTAGTTTAGTTTATAATTTTCGGGCTTCATGTACATGAGAACGAATGGGTTGCTGTTTTGGCGTCAGGTTGGCGTCGTCGCGACGTTAAGTGTCGCCCGACATTCTTGACGTATGTGCAGCTCCTAAGTTCCTCCAATTTACAGAAGGGTATATCAACTATATTCCAACTTTTATATATATAATATTTATTTTATATATATATAAGCATAATGTAAGGCGATTACGGAATTCTTTCTACTTAATTAAATTATTTTCTGCGTAACTTTGAAATTTATATTTGTTGTATATAATATCTCTCTCTCTCTCTCTCTCTCTCTCTCTCTCTCTCTCTCTCTCTCAGGTAAAGACATATTTAAATAGAAAAAAATTAGTATAAACCATTTGTATGTCCATATTCGTTAATCTTAAAGAAAATTATATACCTGGAACTTCAACTAAGACGAAAAAGTTTAAGTTTTTAAAGTACTTACCCATGATAAGCAAGAAAGGACAGCAAAAAGAAGATACACGCTAGAACATCCGCTCTGCCTACGATGCCAGTCACCTGCAACATAAAACGATATAAAATGACATTATAATATAAAAAGGAAGTAATCGCACACATAAGCGGAAGAAACGTTTATATTTGTATATTGTACTTGCTAAAAACTGAAGTGCTCACTTCAGTCTAATTTCAAAAATTCTCTTCACTCAACAAGTTGCGGTTATACGAAGCAATTCCTCGTTTGAATCGCTTTTGTCTTAGGAGCGAAAAGAAAGTAGTAGAAGTGCAATAGTGGCAAGGGCTATGTGTAGATCCTCTCAGAAAATAGAAAGCGACAGCTTGATATTGGATTTAGCGGTGTAACACGAGAAGGCTGATCCGAAAGATGTGTGAAGAAGCCAAACCAAAGATCTTCTTCGTGACAAACGAGATGATGGACAAGAGCGAGTTCGTGAAAGTGTAAAAGAGAAAAGAAAGTGGGCGGAGTTAAGATTGTCCAAGTTATCGACAGCCCAGCACGAGTGAATAACCGAGATTCTCAAGGATCAACTCCAGCCAGGGAAGCCGACCTGCTACCGGAAGCTGGATTTACCCGTCGTACTCATCTCTCTTCCTTCCTTCCTTCCGCTCTACTGAGCTAGAGTGTACCAGGTGTACCTTTAAAATTTACGAACCCCCGTCTATCACGGTGGGACGACCGACCTCCCACCTCTTAACGAATTAATTCCACGGAATCGCGGAGATACGATCTGCAAGGTGAACAGAAACTGCAGAGCAAGAATAGCGAGATATCAGTGAATTTCTAATTCGTTCTCTAAAGGAATAAAGTTCGTTCTAAAGAAATATATTAAAATCTGTTTATTAAGCCGATTATATAATAACGTTTAACGTATTATACATTATTAAGCTAACTTAATATATCTAGACATTCCGATTTGATACATAAACTAATTGTCTTAAATTTATCATTCATTATAAATTAAAATATCATTAATTTTTTTTAAGTTATTCGATATAAATATATATTTGAAATAACTTATATGATAGCGTAAAGGTAAATAGCTTATATTACTGTCGAGTAAATTGTTCATATCTTATCTAGCAATATATTGTTCTCCGACATGCTTGACAAATTATTCAAAGATGAAATAAAAACCATCACCGACATTAACATTATCATTGAATTGAGAACTGTAATTATAGATATGAGAGACATTGATGAATATACGCTTTCAGAGAAGCGAGCGAGAGAGAGAGAGAGAGAGAGAGAGAGAGAGAGAGAGAAGAGAGAAGGAAACGGATGACTAATTAATACTATTACTAATTAATAAACAAA
>NW_012130067.1:5825274-5842974 GCF_000143395.1 Atta cephalotes | reverse complement strand
GAGAGAGAGAGAGAAAGAGAGAGAAAACGGGGATGCAATTAATCATTCAATTATAACAAAACAGTACCAGCGAGGAATAACAACTAACATTTATCTTCCAAATTTGGCGTGAATTGTATGCAAATACGAGATATATGAAATACGAGCAAATATACGAGATGTTCTCCCGATGCTTTGCATAAAAATGGCAGTACTGAAACATTAACGGTGCAATATTTAAAATCTTCTTTTCATAAATGATCATCATATTATTTTATATAGTATAGTTAATCGAATACTTAAACAAATATCAAACAATCAAACAAAGCTAGCGGAAGATAAACATTGAGTTGACATTTCATTACAATCTCGTTTTTTTTTGTCATATCGCTGTACATGCTCCTGCAGCAAGTGGACCCGGAGGAAATCTTGCTCGGGGAAACAATACTCCGTCAACGTCAAGGAGAATGAAAGCCAAGTCTCCGAAGCAGCTAGAAACGACGAACCACAACCGAAGGGTCTGCTTAAGACAACAGAGAGGTTACGATGACCACTTTGCGATAGATTCTTTCATGCGCCTCTTCGGCATCTGTCAGATTTATGGCGAGGAATAATGTGAAATTGTGAAAAAAAGGAAAATGACTGAAAAATGGAGCATTTGTCTTAACTACAAATGATGGACCATTGAAAGATAAAGAAGCAAACGCGTGCAAAGTGTAAATGAATGATAAAATCGTTTATTATGCGTCTATGGTCGTAGCCTGTTTGTTTCAATCCACTTTACATCAATCCTTTTCACATTCCATCAATTTTCCGAAAGCTCAACAGACATACGCCATTTTTCATTCTTAGGCGAAAGTATAAACACATTACTAAAATATATGTGTATGAGTATATTTAACGTAGAAATGATGATCTATTACGGGAACGCGTCTCACAATTACACAGCTAGAGAGAATCGAAGAATTTACGACACAAATAGATATGAGATGGTGAGTGTTGATGCGTTTGTTCGACTCGATACTAGTTTGTTCTAGTTTATACTTAGCTGAACTCCATTAACATTTCACTCATTCTCGAGTTCTAATTGATTATATAAAGTACTATATTTCCTTGAAAGTTCGCTCGTTATTTACAACTCGGAGTCTTAGTCTTCTTTAAATTCTTTTTCTTATATTGTTATGTTATTTTTTTCTATTCCTTAAGATACAAATTACTGAAAAAATCATATTCTGTATTTGAGAATAATTCGGTTTTAAAACTATCCTCTAATCGAATATTCTAAAAAATTTAGAATATTCCTTTATAAACATATCTTGGTAAGAATAATATCAGAAAGAAAATATTCTAAAATCTCGATGCTTGGTTAACAAATGATACTCGCCTTCGGGTTTACCAGTTCTGAAAAATCACTCGTCCACAGCGGACGCGTCTCGGCTCGGATGCTTTTATTTTGTATATTTTTGAAAGTGTTGCCGACTTGAGAAACATATAGCTGTCCCACGGTTTTGGGACAACCCATCTGTTTGTCCTGATGCGCATCCATACTTCACTCTTTTGTTTTTACATTTTCTGGCTATATTGACCTCCGTTTATAATTTCGGAAGGCGGAAGGCAAACAAAGAAGAAGAAGAAGCCTTCGTACTTTACGCATGCATGTAAGTCCGCGCATATTTCGTGTTCTGACGTGTTCGAGATTAAAGACTTCGAGATATAGCTTTTTGAATAAAGATTTGCTTTTTATTCCTGAAGTAGCTGCATTAGTTTAGAGTTAATTATATTTCTTTCTCCGTTAGAAGAAGAAAACAGTTAGAAGGAGATAACTCTAACATGTTCGATCACTGTATAATGTTGTTCATTATGAAACATGGAAGAAGTGAAAAAGCTGCTTCAACACAATTTACCGGAACTAATCAGTTTTGAGAGCAAGTACAAATTGGAATTTTTGCGAGTGTACGTATCATGTATGTATTATATGCGTATGTGCGTGCATGTGTGCATGTGTATGCGCAAAGATTAAAATATATTCTACTCCATAATAGAGGAATATTCTAAATAACACAGAATCCACAAAAAAAAGTACCTTATGCTGGGATCTATTTTTGGGGACCTATTTTTATGTATTTTATGTATTTTAAGTCTAAATACAAATCTGACATCAAAATAGGATCATCCAGAATAAATTTTCAATCAAAAATAAAGCAAAAAAAATGGCTCAAAAATAAAAAAAAATAAGTTTTTTTGTCCTAGATTGAAAATTTACTCTGAATGGTCCTATTTTAATTAGATTCGTATTCAGCGACTCAAAATACAGAATAACTGAGTCTTTATCCCAGCACAGGGTACTTTTTTTGTGGGCCTGTATAATTAGAATCTATCTTATTATATTAGAGGGAAATCCTCCAATTTTTACAATATATATTTAGTGCTTATTTTAACAGAAAACATTCTGTAGTTTAATCGGATATATTGAAATCTAGAATAAAATTTTTTTGGTAAACTATTATTCAATATTGATAATTACTGGCATTGAAATATCTATGCAAATTTTATACAGAACAAGTGAGTAATGAAAAGGAACGTTATTAATTTAGATCACTATATGAAAAAATCAAATAAGAATCAATTTAATTGTGATATTATTTCAACTTTAGTATGTAGAATTTACATATAAAAAATATTATTAAACATCAAGATTTAATCTTTAAATCTTTAGATCAAGACTGTCTTGAGTGTCTTGATCTTTTTCTTATTTATTCGATTTATTCACATAGTTATCTATTATAGATTAACTTATTATTTACAGAAAGTTATAAAACTTTTATATAATGTTATCAAATTTAACTTGTTATTTAATTCTTAACTCATTTCAATGTCGTTTCCCGAAGATATACAAAACGTAAAATCTTTTAGTTATTAAATTTCATTTTCATATGTAGTTTAATATGTTTTGTACAGTAATACAATATTCCGACAAGTATTATTGTTGCATTTGCACTCGATTCCACTTTTGTTTAACAAATTGAGCACGTCTACGGTTGGGTAATACTAATATTCCCACAATTAATTAATATCATCATTCAATGCGGTAAACCGCAGGCAACGTAGCAAGGGGAGAGAAAAGTAGTGATGTGTATCAACGATGACGCGTAACGCCGTGCAACGCGCATTAAATTTCCAGCAATGCACGAATTCCCCATGTGGGTTAACGTCACAATCAATTGTACATTAACGAAAGATTATTCTGTGATAGAGCATGTAATGAGTATGACTGTTTTAATTAGCTGAATTCGTGAATGTACCGCGAACTAGTGAAACAAGCAAGCAAATCAAACCATTATTTTAATATCACGTCCCCACGTGTTCCGTACGATTCAATTAACTGCTATCCATATAACATGCTACATAACACTCGTTAAATTGCTCATGTCTGCATTTGGTGAATGCGGAAATGAAGATGCAGTTGTCTCCTTTCTATTAATATTTCTGACCTTGCAGCATATTCATTCTAATCTAAATGATATAAAATTAAACGTTCAGATACCGTACAGCACCACAAAGCGGAATGCATGCGCGATTCAATTCATGATTCGGTGTGGATCTCCTGTGAAGGAAACGTTCTACGCAAGCCGGAACGATCGCGCAACTTCATGTTTAATTTGACCTGAAACCGAGCTCTGCGGGTAAACCCATCCTACCGAATGTCCTCATCTACCCATACATCCCTTTCCGCGTTCGCAAAATTCATCCCTTCTGCGGAACTGACGCAAACCGGGGGGGGGGTCAGGTCTCTTTCGCTGGCAATATACGCCGATACGGCAACGACGTCATAACCACGAAACGACAGCTCGGTCACTCGGCTCTCGTACTGTAACTGAAGCGCTTCTCGCGCAGGGAAACATTGCCGTGAAGTATAACGACGTCCAAGAGAGAACATCCTGTTTAAAACGTATACGATAGCGTGATTACCTTACGCCATAACAACTGCAACGAGTCAACTGCAGTAAACATCCTTGCAAAATAGATTGCGTAGATAACAGCGGGACTGAATAAAAATATTTTCGTTTACGATCAATTGTCTGTAGACAGAGCGACGTTGATAATCCTAAATCCTGAAACTGAAATACAAGAAACCGCGAGATATTACACATAGAGAGAAAAAAATTGAATCGTCGAGTTTCACATTGAATTATTATTTCTTGCGAAATACGAGTATAATCAAGATACGTCATACATGTTACACTTTGATATTTTATCCGTTCACGTTGTGCTTATAACGAATACATTTTTTGTATTCTAAGAGAAAATAATATTTCTTTGTGAATTTATATGTCTGTGTAACAGTAATATATACGCCTGTATTATAATGTCGTCATATTTTTATATAATCTCATAATGAAACAAGAAAGTACAATTTCGGTATATCCCAGATGCGTTCTGAAGACCGCGATTATATTCGTGCAGTATAAGCACGTACGAGACACCGACTCTCTCTTGGCCTCTTTAATATTATAGAAGGCTTTAATAAAGCCTCAGCTTCTTAGAGACTACTAACCCCATTCTCTCCTCTGTCACGACGACATCGTTAAAACCTCTCCGAACTTGCCCTACAAAAGACTAACGAAATGAACGAATGCCGAAATAATAATGAGAAATCCAAGTAATATCGCTCTAATAATTCATAATATTATAAACGATTTATAATGTTAACTTATCAATTCGTTTATTACATTGCGAAATACGACGATGCTCTGCGTTTTTACTTCTATTTTTACTTTCAAGAACGCTCCGATATTCTGACAACCTTGTTAACTTCACCTGTATTCCATGTTCAGCTGTTGGCAGCACGAACGGGTAACGGAGTGGAACTGGCAAAAGAAAAGAGGCAAGCATTCGACTTCTTTCTCTTTTTTATTTGTGAGAATATTCTTTTCGAAGCAGTGATATATCTAATTATGACCTTTTCACCCGAAATTTAATAAAACAAATATATAAATATGATTCACAAATTGATTTTTATTATAAACGCGAATGATCGTATAATGATTTTACAATGTCAAATAATAGTTTCAATGTTCATATTATCATAAAAAGAAAATGAAATATGTATTTTATGTTAAGATTAATATCTACGCTTGATGCAATCATATTACGGAATTATCGATTTCAATTAATCTTTGACTTGATTTGATATTTCCGGAATTCCATCCTTCCGCATCAAGGATCTAATAATCATTGATGTCGCGCTGAAGATTTCTCAAGCAACGATTGTCGGCAGAGGGTTATTTTCTTGCTCGTTCACTAACCCACTGTCGTCAAACAGCAATGCAACCGGTTCACCCTTAAGAAGTTCTCCCCCTCCCCCCCCTCCCCCTCTTTCCTTCTGAGCAACGGCAATATCCTTTAATGAAACGTCTAACCGCTCGTACGGAACACTGGGATGATCGTCGTTGCGGCCACTATCAAAAGTATTTTCTCTATTTGTCCTCAATTACCGTCAGTCTGTGGTTCTCCTTGAGTTGAGTCCGGGAGCGGAGGTCGCTAGGAAGTTACCAGAGCAACTTTTGTGAAATGGAACTTCAATTGGCCGCACGTGTCTCCATCCACGTTCTAAAGCCAAATAAGGAACACGTTCGCCTTGTTTTATGGTTCTATTCAGAGAAAATGACAGTTTGCGTATCTACATTACATCTATGACATATTCATAACATACATATGTCGCAAATATATCCCCGCGATTAAGATAATTTCTTACTAAAGTGCCGAAAATTTGAGTTGCCTCACCAGGATCCACCCAAAATTACAAATATCTAATTCGAATAAAATATTAAAAATACACTTGTATATTTTAATAAAAAAGTGTGGAACATACAATAATAATCAAGAGAGCTGCATTTTCATCGAACGAAAAGATTAGATCGTTTACTTTTCGAGATTAAATTTATATGCAAGTTTATGCACGTTTAAATATCTTTTTAGAATGGCCGTTGATCTATTATTTTTTTGTGACCATTAAAATCGTAATTTTTAAAACTATTATAATCTCGTTTTTCAGAAAAGTCTATGGTAAGATTCGTGTGCAGTTAGTCAAAGAAGCGTTTGCGAACCTTATTTGTCGCTAAGTTATACGTTACATTTCCAACATTTTTTTCTCTTATTTCATCGTTAACCTACCGTAGAATTTTGCACACACATCAATTTTGGTACTTCAACTCCATTATATAAAAAAATTAGACATTTCTAACTCGATTTACTACAGGAAAGAATTTAAGCAATAATTTTTTATTATTCCTTCAGAAGTGAATTTTAATCAACTCTCAATGTAGTAAAGCAGACCCGAAATATGTATCGTGATAAATTAATATATTTACGTAAAAAAAAAATTGCTTAGAAGTCGTACTTCAGAAAACGCTGTGTGTAGATTCCTATGATCTTGTTTGCAGAACACTTGTGAAAATTCAGCTTCGCTCTCAAAGGACATATATTTATAGAGATGCATATATAGATAGCGTGTACATCAGGTATATACGTTCAACGGAGTTTCCTGCGCGTCATGAAAAGGGAACTGACAGCGCGGAACAAAGATATGAAAATGGTAAATGCATAACGCAAAAATGAAGGAAGAAAATTAAACTGCAGTACATTACCCTATTTTAATATACCCATTTTAACAGATTACGAAACATTGCACACTGAAATAAGGACTGGTTCAATTTTTCCCTCAATTTAACCCGTTATATCCGGGCGAGCTCGAAGACGTGCTTCTTACATAGTCGCCCCCACTTTCGCGTCAGCTTGCGCGGAATTTTTTAAATCGTTGCTCTTGCGACTTCTCATTCAACTAGCTTGCAACTCTTTAAAAAGGAGTACGAATCCGAGATTGCGAACGAAGAAGATCGGCAAATGGTACTTTGCTAATGTAGAAATGCTGGAACTACGTTCCAGATGTTCTAAAATATTTCTCGCACTGCGGAATAAATGATTCCACATTGGAAAATGATAAATTACTATATGTTGAGATTCCGGTGCTCGCTGTTCGTACGTTGAGAATTCGTTTCTCCGCACGTCCGTTTGATCCGACATAATCCTCACTCGTGATCATCTTCCATAGCGCAAATTCGAGTTTCGACCATAATGGACGATCTATCTCCGTCCGGAAGTAAGGATCCGTCGTCGTATCACGCGACAGCTGAGAACAAGACCGGCATGAAGAGAATTAAAGGATGAGGAGAAGAGAGGATTCGGGCAAATGCGCTCGAATTCTGAGCGTTATGAATCGTGCAATCAAGGAACTTGGAACTCTCAGCTCCAGATTTCAACCAGCTGATATCTACTACTTCCGGTTTCTGAAAAGGATGGCATGATGTGAGACACATCAGTGATATCCTCTTGTATGTAGTATTGAACCGAGAACACGAGAGGAATGGAAAGACACACAAGTGCTTGTTTTATACGTAACGAAGCCGTTTTGAACTTAATTGTTGCGCAGACAACAAAGCGTGAATCTTTTCGCTTGATAAACTATTCTCTCTCATTTTATTATTTCACGTCCCGAATGAATGTTATGAAACTTTTGCATGCGGCTCTCGAACTACGATTCTAGACAAATGTTTCTGCTCGCGTCACCAACTTACGGATATTTTCTGAACATCGACTACTCGACGAAACTCCTTTGGGAACGGAGCGACACGTTTCCTGTAACGTTTCGACGTCAGCTCAAAGAAGGAGGAACATCGCTAGAAACGGGGAGAGAAAAGTTTCGTCCGCGTGAAACGAGGTTACCTCTTCTACTTTGAATCGACGTCCCACGAATCGTGCGCGGAATTACGCTGCTGGTAGTCGCGAATACCATCGCCATGAATATTTCACTGCGGGATTTCGCAAACGCACGCGCGCGACCAAGAGGAAACTAGTGAGGCAGAATCTTGCCAATAATGTGTAAGTGCTTTTAGATAAATTGCGTTTATACCACACGTTAAAGCAACAAGAATGTAGGACTTGCATTGACGTCAGTACATTTACATCAAGTTCCTTCATTAAGCTTTGGAATACAAAGTACATACGAACTATATTTGCAAACGGACTAGTCTGGGGCGAGAAGAACGTCTTGAAGTGAAAAATATTAAAGGCTTGATGGAATACGAACAGCGACATTGCAAGCAGTAGCAAACGTAAAACGTTTGCCATAACGAAAATATTCTGTTGAGAATAACTTCCATTTCCTCGGCGAATTAAATTTTTCATTACAAACTTCTACCGCTGTGAAAATTCAACTGCATCATCTCGGCGGTCTCGGCACAGCAGCGCTTCCGTTCCTAACGGCTACGCTGGCTCTGAAAATCCGCCAAGTTCACACAGGAGCCATGATATTTTTTCCATGCCCAAAGGCGAAGAAGGCAGCCGACATTCTTTTTCTTCGTGCAGAACGGACAGCCGTGGGATTCGACGTGTAAACGATATCACCGCCTGTCCATTGTGCCCGGCCGATAATTCTTTCCGCCTCGTCGCCGAGAAGCCGAGAAACTTTCGGCTTCCGTACCGTGCTCTTTCCTCCATAAATCAGAGATAAATCACTTTTAAACTCGCGCTGTTAACTCCAGGTCGTCGCCGACTTGGCCGACCGACGCCCGCGGATTCTCTCGAGTGAGAACGTCGAAATCGATGGTCCATGAGATAATGAATATGTCTCCCGGAACCTTTTTGATTTCCGCGAAAGGATGAAGCGTACTTAATTAACAGACCTGAACGTGAAGCGGAACAATTATTCTACTCTTGAAATTTTAATATTACAGTATTCTTTCTTATCATTAATCTTGTTAGAACTTTTATCGGATGTGAATAATAGTATGTGTACTATAGACAATAATATGATTTCTTTTATAGTATTATATAAAACTTATTTAATTGTTTATCACAACAACTTCTATCGATTTCTTCATTATGTTATTTACAACATATTTAATTTTTTATTAACTCTAATCAATATATTCACGAATCTAATAAATCCAAACATCTTCAACTACGTTGTAAAAAATTGTTTGTAACAAATGTTTTTTTATAATCTTACATAATTTTAAGTTATATAAGCTTAAGCTTGAAATTTTGATCTTCTGAAAATCCTTCAGTTATCTTAACTTTAAACAAAGATATATTAATTTAAAATGTACTAGCTCCGTGAATATCAGGAAATTTCGAAATAAATACCGATTAATTAGAGTTATTTATTTAAACATCTCGCCACATTTACGTGATTTATTTAATAAAGTGAACATAATTTTATGATCAAATTACAACTAAATAGGATAAATTTCAGTTTTTTGATTTACCGAGAATAATTCGATAAATTTTTAAATGTATATTTAAAAAAACTACTGTCAGTAATATTTATACGAAAAAATCTTTGTACTAAAACAACAATCTATCAACAAGCTTCAACAAGAAGCCTGTTCGATGACGTGTAATTTTTATGGTTCAGATATTGTCGACCATCACGCTGCTGGTAGCAAGTTGATGGTTATACTTCCGATAAATTGCAATTCCTTTCAATACAGCGACTGACTTTGCTTTAAGCCGGAGAAAATAAAGCTGTACACGAAAACATTCTCTTACTTTAGTTTCTTCCTGCATTACTCCAACATATTCCGGATATAACAGTATCGTTATTTTCGTTTCTATTTCTCGAATTTACTTTGAATACATTTACATTAGAAAAGAAGTATTTAATTTTAAGATACTAAAATGTTTTATTCTTATCTCCATTTTTCAAGCACGAATAAGATATTTCAAACCTAATCTTTTTAATAAACAAAACGCTATGTATTTGGGTTTAAAACACTATAACTGATACATTGATAACACTGAATTGTTTCATCTTTCGGTAAGTTTTAACTCATTCTCTTATTCTCTTATGTTCTTATTCTTTTACTCTTCCATTTATCCAATAAAAGAAGAGTAAGCCACATAGTTTATCTGAAAATGGGACCTAAACCGTTTAAAATTAAAGTATGTTAAATGTTTGTTTTGCAAAAATATTTTAAATGCAAACATTTTAAACACTGCACTTTTACAATGTGTTTTATCAGCAAATATAGGATAACTCCAGTATATACGCCGCATCTATCAAAAATTTAATTTATTAAGTATTATTTACATGTTTAAAGTAAACAAACTATATTAACAAAAATTTTGTTTACTATTATGAAAACAATATTAGAAATCTGAAATATTTATATTTCGTATTAAAAAATGAACTTTTTTAAATCCTTGCATTTTTGTCGTATATCCCATAGAATGGGATATATGGCTACTCATAGGGGAAGAGGGAATATGTATAGCTCATAAAAAAATTTACAAATAATGCATATAATATAATAATAAGACGTAAAGTGACACAATAACTTATAAAATTAAAGTAATAAATAATAATTACAATTTTCCCAGATGTATTACAAGTGTTATGACATGAGGTACATATTTCATGTAATGTATTTATTGTTTAGTGCACTGAATTCAATCTGTGCACTTTGTATGCTTTAGGCATAAATTCCGCCTGTTAAAAATGCCATATATTCCAAACAGGTGGATTATACAAGTCAACAAACAAGTCAATAAACAAAGAATACAAAAGCAAAGTATTTGTATTTCGTTATACAATATACTATTCCTCTACACTCATGTATCACGAAATAACCACTAAGTCTTTTACATGTCCTACAAGTAATCATTTTATGTAGATTATAATTTATGATGGCACTACTTAACACAATGATAAATCGATTCAACTCACAATAATTTCATTAATATTAACAGTAAGAAACTGAAATCATAACATAATACTAATATAACATAAAGGCATGTAACAGAGTAGTTGCGGAAAAATCACCCCCACTTCTTTTATTTTTTCTGACTTCTGCGGTGTAAATCCCAGCGCGGCGTATTTGCCGGAATTATCCTACATACAAATAGGTATATCGTACATATCACAATAATAAACGAAAATGGAATTAATATGATAGATAATAATACCTAATTAAATTCTGATATCTACGATATCATCTATACTGATATCAAATTTTATACAAATAGATTGGTAGATATATATATACATTATTATACATATATCAATCAATTTCAGATCGGTCGATTGTCGAGAGGATGAACAATTTATATAGAAGCTTTGCTATTTCGAAGTACTGGTCATTGGTAATCCATAGGGACTCGTGAATTACTTTGTTAATCTAGACTAACCGGTTGAGCTTCCCCTTAATTTAGTAACTAGGCTATTATATGTATTATATGTATTAAGTACAATTATCCCAGAATATATACACTAGTATGAGTTTACCATACCGTATAATATCTATCCATAGTGTAGAGAATGACTAGCACAATTTCCGGGATTTATATAATTTTCAGTGATTGCGTTAAGTGGATTCAGGAAGACTAGTAGTAAAATATACAAATTTTCGGAATTATAAGAATGGCGTGCGCATCATCTACTTTTAGCTTCATGATTTTCAATTTTAAAATCATAAAATTTTCAATAACATATTCTCATCGCGAGAAAATTTTATGATTTCCGCTATATACATAGAAGGAAGGAATTTAAAGGATATCTCTGCTCAGTATCGATCTCTTGGAAGCAATGAAAATTCTAAAAATAAGGTGCTAACAATGATTTTACAAATGATTTAACCGCAACATTCAGGTGCACAGACTTCACTGCTATGCACGTAAACAGAAAATAAAAAAAATAACACTACAATTTATCATGAGATCTCAATCTTGTCGCATCTTGTCAAATTTATTTTTATTTTTTCGCAGGCAAGTGGTGTCTTTGGACAATCTTGTTGAATTTTCGGAATACAAGGATTGTTGTGTGCGGAGAAATGCTTCCACTTTCGCATCGGGAAACTCACACTTCGTGCGGTGGAGACACCTACGATTTTACGAATGATTTAACGGGAATGTATCGCCTCCTGTGCTTTTCTCCCTTCCTTCGATGCTTTCCATATTCTAGAAAACATTCCGGTATGCACGTTGATGCTCTTTAGTTTCTTTGGATGAAAAGAGAAGGCATTTGGAACGCATCTCGCTCGATCTGTCCTTCCTCTTTATTCTCGCCTTCTTTCCTCTCTTCCACGAATGTTTCGAGATAGCAGCTTCTCTTCCATGCATCGTGAAACGGAACACGTATTTTGTTTTAGCCCACTCGTTTGCTTTCGATATATGCGCACAGCGGAAGAACCACATTCTTCTTTTTCAATTCGAGAGACGCTTTGAGTAAAGATAATACTACTAAACAGTTTTCAAAGGTTCCTATGCCAAGGGAAAACCCAAGTCTAAAACAAGCTGTTTACAAACATACGCTTTTCTGCAAGAGTATTAGCCATTTATCTATCTCACAATGACATTTGTACATATATTTTACATTATTTATAAAATATGTACGAAATATATATATATATATATATATATATATATATATATATATAGTAATTATATTCCGTCTACAAAATTCCATTTCAAGTATCCTCCGGAAAACGAGAAAATTGTACTGGATGAGTTCTGTTATCGCTGTAAATCGCCTCTAGCCATATTCCTCCTATGTATGAAATAAATAAAATAAATATTCGAGAGCATAATAATATTCACACTAACTAATTAATCTTATTATCATGGGATGCAAAGATTAATGAATTAACATTCTTTTTTTAGTTTTCGTGCGTGATTCAAGCTATGTAGATAATGAAATTAAATTTGACGATAAAGTGAAAAACAATATACTGTTATGATTACTGCATTTTATTTATAAATTTTAATATTATACGCGATATAATAAATGCCCGAAGGTAGATGAAAAGAAAAAAAAAAGAAGAAATGGAATAAATGAAGAAATTATTATATTACAAACAACGGTATATAAGGCGATTATTTATAATAGCAAAGCTTGTTAGTCTTAGTAGGTTCTTTCAAACGTCGTTTTCCTAATGTACACTTTCCCTTATGAAAATCGTTTTGTTACGCTCACTTAATGGCGAGGTGAAATTGAGCGACTTTCATGTTCCATTGTACGAAAGCGAGCGCGCTTTAATCTGATAAAATAGCTGTAATTTCGAAGAATTGTTCTTCTTCTTCGCAAGCTTTATACGTACGCGAAGAACAAAAGGTGTGTGAGTAAGATGATAAAGTAATATTCAACAGAATCACTCAGTGGACTGAATACATTTTCCAATCCGAATAGATGGACGGATGATTTTATAAAATGGCCGATGTACCTTCGCGAGACACTTCCAAGCGATATCGCGCGATCTAAATGTTCCAATTCTAATCTAGACTACTTTTGTCATTCGCCTACGGCATTTGTCTTATCGAATAACGCGAATATCACCGATAAATGTCTCGCTAAAAATCGATGCATCCAATTTCATGTGCAAATCAGAATATCGAACAACTTATAGCCAGAAGCGATACGAGACGATCGTGAACATGAAGAGATCACATGATACGCAAATTCTTATCTAAGATTCTTATCGAAGAAAACTTAAGTGTTTTCTATGCAATATTGAAATGAATGAATAAAGATAAGATAAAGGAATCTTAAAGTATTCATAAGCTCCTGAAGAAAAGATGATTTTTATCTCGATATTTTATCCTATTAATATGTTATTTTATAAGAACATAACGCTAAAGTAAAAGTTCATGTTATTTAAGTCATAAAATAAATTTTATCGAAATGAGATTTTTAACAGTGTTTTTCATTGTTTCAAGATTATATGAAAGTAAAACGAGATTTCTACATTTCAAATCTTTTTAAAAAATTCTGTTCAATTTACTATCCTTTCTGACAATCGCATATAACCAATCAAAGGCAAACGGGAATTGAGTATTTTGTATAGATTTGAAAACAAAATAAGGAGATTGTAACAAACAGTCTTTGAGTCAGACGCGCAACGGATGTAATTCGAGCAAAACCGTGATTATCTTTGTGTTATTGCAACATCTGTATATAAACGTTCTTTAGTTTGCTGAAAGCAAATCCAATCAATATCTGACACATCATCTTGTTACATACAGTATCGCGAGTATCCATCAACATATTGAGTAAACTTACATCTTCGGTAAATCCAACATGCAGAAACTTGGACCCTCGCGGAGATTACTTTTAAACAGATAACTACAAAGTGGCCTGTGTTTCTACACAGAAAACATGTTATATTTGTGTTGAAACTGATTCTTGTTAACACTATTGTATCGAATTTTTATCACATCCGTGTTAATGTAACATAATGTTTGTTCGAATATTGTATGTAAAATTGTTATTTATACTTATATTATAAATTGTTATTTTATACTTAAGGATGTTTTAAACTTTTTTAACAAATAAAATATTACACTCTAAATTTCTTACAGTGATCTCACTCCAAGAAAGTGCAAATACAACTTTTGAAAAAAAGTGAAAATGTTTCTTCAAAAAGAGTAATAATTTTCACTTCAAAGGAGTGAAATCTCACTCCAAAAAAGTGAGATTTCATTCTAAAAAAAAATGAAGATTGTTACTTTTTTCCAAGAAGTTAAATATTTTCACCTTTCTTCAAGGGTGATTGTATTTTCACTCTCTTGGAGTAAGATTTCACTGCAAGAAATTTAGAGTGTATGTGTTTAGATTTAAAACATATTATTTTCAATTCAAGTACATAGTGTTTAGTTTATTAAAAAAGTTTAAAACTAAAGTCTTTAAATGTTTAAAAAATGGAGACAAGAATAAAACATTTTAATATCTTAAAATTAAACACTTCTTTTTTGAGTGTACAGTGTTGAAAACGAATGATTAGCTTCCTGAAGAATTATTGGTTATTATAATAATAAGCAAGCTTATGTATAATATGTAAAAAAAATCTAACTCAAATGACCGATGCAAATATCCGATCTGCCAATTAATTAGTCGTACAAGTAGAATGTAACCTATGTAACAAACGGCAACACGAGCATGGTAATTGATCGATCGCAGAGATTTGGTAACTGAACGACGAAGTCCAGAATGACGGTTGGCGATCTCTCTTCACCCGATATAACCCTTCTTCTTCCGTCCTCGCAAACGCGTCCTTTGTTCGGGCCAGTTTACATCGAACCAAAAGCCAAAGCTTCAATGGCGTTGTACTTAATTAGTGAGAAATTCCTTTCAGCGATTCAACGAAAGACTTAATTCAGGAACTAACAGTCCTTTCATCAGCTGATCATTTCAAATAGAATCAAACTATGTTAACTTATTTGACTGACAGAGAATTAGCAATTGATTACAGATTGTATTATACGACGACAGACGAAACAAGAGTCAATAAACCGGAGATTAAACTTATCATATTTCTCGAGTGAGATGAAAGATTTCCGATTCTCGTGTAAATTTGATACTACACACGACATGGTATAATTTATTAATATCGAGTTAATGAAGGTTTCGTGACAGAAGAGTATAAATCCAAAAGGCATGAGAATTTTTAATGATATCGCGTAAGAAGTTTTGTGCCAATTCTGTGTAACGATAGAAGCAAAATAATTAACTGATGTGAAAATATTTTAACATTTAATGTGAATAAAAATAGTTTGCACCAGTGCATCGTTAACATCTCAAAACCAGTTGAAATACATAATATTATATATATATATATATATATATCGCATCGCGTATGACGCTCTTCCTACCGTTCCAAATCTGGGAATGACATTGATTACTCTCGGTCAGGAGATGTTTATGAAATCTGATTCTGCAGTCAGATCCTATCTGATGCAACAATTAAAAACGATAAAAATGTTACATGCGGTAATAATGTAGAAAAAATGCCACTGCATGCGAGATGTAATTGCGGTATATTTTACAGCTCCGTGCAAAAATAATCACGGATGGTAGAATATTTGATCTGAGTACACATTATTATCTGACTTGGCCGTCCGCGTACGACATGAACATGATATCACAATAGTGACACTGGCAACGAGGGTTGGCAACGCACGCAACGAGTAATACATGCAATACCGCACGCACGTGATGTAACAGGATGCAGTGCGTGACCGGCAAGCAGGTCGAGCTTGTAATGAGCAGACCGGGACTTGCAAACCAGTGTCGTGTGCCGCCAGTAATTTCGCTCAAAAGGCACGATCCCCTGCTAATGACGCGGAATTCGCCTTTATCTGGATATCTATACAATCTATTTCCTATACATTCTTCTTATAATTGCTTATTCATAATTACAAAAAATTACGACGTATTGATCATGATTCGTATCGCTTCATGATTCGTTTAGTCGCGAATAAATCTGTATAGTAATATCAATTTAAAAAAATAAAAACCGTGTACACTATACAATTAAATTTTGGGGAGTGAAATTTCACTCTTGGAGGGTGAAAAATCATTCCAAACGAGAGTCAATTTTCAATCTCTGCAAAGAGTGAATAATTTCACTTTTCGGAAGGAGAGATTAAAGATAAACATTAAGTTTAACCTTCCCTCTCCCGTCCTACATCCAATCTTGATGAAATTAGACGCATTCGACGTGTTTTTGCACAAACGAACGAATCTGGCACAAAAAAGTGTCGCTCTGCGACCTCGTCAAGCGAGATATTAAAGTTGAGAAAATTCACTCCTTGAAGAAGTGAAAACGAAATTCGCTCTTGCTGGACTGGCGCAACTATCTTTTCTTGGAGTTAAATTTCACTCCTAAACAGGAAGATATTAAATTAGTGTTTCTTAACTAAAATGGAAAAATTTCGAGATAAATTGTATGTCATATTAAAGGATTATTAGTAAAGTTGAATAGAATATCGCTTATCTTGGGGAAACATCGGCGAAATTAAAGATGATAAAATAAAAAATAAATATAAGATATCAATATATTCCGCGAATTAAGCAACAAAAATTGTATTCTTATTATTTAAACGATGACTTGGTAAGCATGTTTGTCATTCAAAATTAGAATTCAAAATCAAACACAATTATTTTGTATCAATAATCATTTAAACCAAATGATTAGTTGCATAATTATATTTAAAAAATAAACCTGTTTTCTATAACTAAATATAATTTTCGGAACTTAAAGTAAAATATTATAATATAATAAAAGACATATGTTTGATATTTGACAAAAACGAGAAAGAAAACTAGTGCAGTTTAATGCAGGAATGAAGAACTTATAGAATATAAAATTATCGATATATAAGTATATCGACAACTACATGATCTTTTAATGATTATGCCGAATATATAGAGAGAGAGAGTTCCTCCCGTTTATGTAAACTTCGACGTTTAACGAACGCATTATAATCACCGATGTATTGTTCCATGCCGTTTCTCAACTTCCTAATCTAACGCTCTATAAACTTCCATTTCCATACATAATAACATAATTTGTGCAATAACGGCGGACAAAGCTTTATAGTTATATGCTTAAGTAAAGCAGGTTAAGTAGGGTAATATTATTAACGACGAAGTTTATCATTTTCGCTTATGCCGTGCAGAAATACTTGATGAAACTCTAATACTATTCTAGTTTATATTTATAATTCGAAAGAAAACTTAGGATTCATCTAAAATAACACGCGTCCAAATTATTTCTCTTATGGCCGATAAGCGTCAACGTTGATTACAAAAATAAGTTTATCTTGAAGTAACAGTCAATCTCTCTTTCTCTCCTTCCCTCTTGCTTCTCTCTCTCCCTCCCTCCCTCC
>NW_012130067.1:5822996-5824259 GCF_000143395.1 Atta cephalotes | reverse complement strand
TATATATATATATATATATATATATATATATATATATATATATATGAAAATAATTCTCACGATACGTTTTTGCAGAACAAAATAAACATAGATTAAATCATTATATTATTACACGAAAAGAACGAATTTATTAAAATCTCCAAAAATTTAGAGTAGGTCAGATCTGAAAATAATTTTGTTAGATCAAAATAATTATATAGGAAATTCAAATATGATGAGTAGTACTGTGTTTTTATATTTTAAAAAGTTTTTATATTTTAGCTATTAGTTTGAACTTTATCTTATATTTATAATATAATTATTTTGATCCAGCAAAATTATTTTCTGGTACGCATCTAGCTAAGTCTATAGATATTTCAGCAAAAATCATTCTTTTCGTGTATATTTATCAACTTGTGTACTACAAAACAATGTCACCCATTAACAAAGCAAAAATTAAAACGCCTGTGTTTTACAAAGCATTTCTGCATCAAAGGACCGCTCTGCATCTACACAAAATCATCCTTACTTGAGAAAGGAAACAAATTTCATTGTTGTCGGATACAAAGAAACGTTGGAAGATGAATTCTGTCATCTTTTTGTTTATGAGCACAACGGATTTCAAACGCGGACGTGACGTAGTTTCCACGAAAATCCGCTTAAGTCGGCCGAAGTAATCGGATTTTAGAAAACCATTCCGACCGTTTCCTTTTCGCCGCAACTAACCGAGGGACGCCGTTTTCTTTGAGCAGATTAAAGTAACTGATGTTATATTCGTCAGTTAGTAAAACTAATATCGACTTTTGATACGCGCGCGTATCAAAGAGACATGCATCGAGAGATTCTCTATAGATTCCATCGAAACGAATGGTTTTATTAATTGCTGAGAAATTATTCGCCATCGCGAGACAGCAGACAAAACTGAAAAAATAGGACAGCGTGAAGAACGTAGAAAAGTATATATGGATCGTGGCGACATCGAGATGAAAACAAACACCGTAGTTGCTGACGCAGTCAAGCTATAATTTTGGAAGCCTGCCGGCGGCATAAGTTCGACGCCCTCGGAGGACCTGCGCTTGGCGCGTTTCCAGGTGTCAAGGATCATAGGTTGTCGGAGGCGTATCCTGTCTTTACCTTGGCTCTAGATCAAGCAAAAAGCGCGTCGATCGCAGGACAGATCTCATGGTGAAACTTTTATATTAAAAGTTAGTGTATGTTTATTTTTTATTATATATATATTTTTTATTATATATATATATATATATATATATATAGAGACAACAA
>NW_012130067.1:5809192-5821773 GCF_000143395.1 Atta cephalotes | reverse complement strand
TTTATTATATATATTTTATTTATATATATATATATATATATATATATAGAGCAACAATGCGAACTTATTTAACGCGAAACGATCAATTTCATAAAAGTTTTATTTTAACAGCAATGCTGAAATTCCGTTTAAAAGTCAACATACGAACCACACTTCCGTATTTATATCTACTTACTAACAAAGTTTATTGTTTCTCTGCTGCATCCACGATTTGCAAGTTTCTGATATACGCAATGATTCGAAATACATAGCATGAGGGCTGTATACTTAGGAAGTTCTTGTTTGTTCTAACTGGTTTCTCCAAGCATAGCCGCGTGCGCATTCCTGTTATATAGATAAAGTACGTTGTATTGCAACATCGATATTATGTTATCACACTTAGATATTAAATAGATATTAAATAGATATTGGTATAATCTCGCTATCAATTACGCGATTAAATAAACAAAGGTAACTACATCAGTAATATTTCTTCAATCTATGTACGTAAACCGACATTTGATAAACAATAGGTAAATATATTTTAACAGCTAGCATCTGTCTTCGATCTGAAAAACACAGAGATTAATCGCCGTGCATTACAAACGTCTCTATTTCCGGCTTTATTCTTCTTCATCCTTTGCGTATAATCATTTATATTTTTCCTCTGAAGAATTCTGTAACGCAATTTGTCTTCGTCGGCGCAACTTTCTACTCTACGCGAATTTCTCCTCTCATATCTTTTATTCATGTCATCATTGAAGCTTTCTCAGATATACACAGAAGAAAGGTCTGCAAATAATTACAGACTCTCTTTGTCTATATGCAAACAATGAAAATTATCTGATTTTAGAATATCTTATTTTATGCAATAAGATATGTATATATCTGCTTCAGTTATGTAGTATACATATAACTACGCACAGACAAAAATACACACACACACATACGCACGCATATACAACTCTACTAAGATAACAAAATTATGAAGTTCTCGTTAATATTTTTTTAATTATTGATTTGAAAATAATAGAATATTAAATTTTTTTCTAATGAGACATGACAAGGAAAATTGTAGTCGAATTAAAAAGTTAATTTATTTATGAAAAAATGATAAACAGTTTTTCTCCAAGGTGAGAAATTTATTTGTGTGACTTTTAAATTATAATTATGCCTTTAATCAATTTAGCCTTAAGTGTTTAATCAGCTTTATTCCTGCATCCCTTTGAAAAGGTACAACAAACAACTTTAAAATTGCTTCCTAGTTTCTGTACCATATTATCTTTTCAATCATCCCATTTATATTGTTATCATATTATTACATTATATTTTAGCATAATAATAATAATAATTAATATGTAATTTGATATTCTTGAATTGTATTAAATATGCATCGATTGTAAATTTTTATGTAATCACCGTTTAATGTTTATTAAAAATGTGAAAAATAACATTGTACATAAGAAAAACGCTACGAGTTTATATTTAAAAGATAAAAGAAAATAATTGTTCCCCATCTAAAATTTTATAATTGGATTAGAGGTACGTGTGTGCGCGCGCGCGCGTGTGTGTGTGTGTGTGTGTGTGTGTGTGTGTGTGTGTGGTGGGGTGTGCGCGCACACATTTGCATTTTCGGACTAAAATAATACTGACAATACAACCATCAAAAGTTTCAAAATAGAAGCATAGTATGACGAAGTAGAACAGTTGCTCGTATCAGACCGCAGAGGGACCTGATACTAACTGTCTGACCGCAGGTACGCTCTTACTACTGGCTAACCACGACCGGTTCTATTACGGCTGTTTGACCGCACCGGCCCGTAACTACTGGCCAGCCGCAGAGCGCGATCAATACTTATCCCCGCCGTTCCATCATTATCACTTTTGCGTTTGTGTTTCGGAACGAAACGAACAGCTCTCGCGCCAACTAAACGAAGGATTTTAATCATGGAAAGATCTCTGAAATCGGAAACTCGTTTTCCTAGAATAACTCACATTCGCGTCTGGAAATGTCATCGTGCATACAGACTCGTGTTATACGAGTCGCGCAGCGAAGATCAGCATCCTAAGAAGAAAATCTTGGCGAAGTTCTGGCACGTAATTAACTAATGAAATTTAGCTCGTCGCTAAAGCTGAATCACCCTACCAAGCTTTTCGAGGAAACCTTGGGCCTCAAAAGAGTTCCCTAAAGACGTCGCATCGCAAAAAGTTGAAAGATCGGACTTTACGTAACGAGGTATTAAAATCTTGAACGTTGTCGTTAAAGCATGCTAGCTTAGTTTACCTCCCACTACATCGCCGTAAAGACCAACCGTTTCATCTTTTCGTCTCGTTAGTATCTTCTTCCACTTTTATGCAAGAGAGGTATATACCTATAGAAGTTGCCAGTATATTATGAAAAGTTATATCGTTATTAAATCTTTACACAGAGAAATATGTCAGTCGTGTAACAAGGACTAAAAAGAAAATTCATCAATTGGCAGCTATGATTATTTTTATACAGAATAAAATATATTTCAATATTATTTTTTCGTTCTTCTCAAAATAGAAAATTCCTTTAACCTTTTATGGAATGTCGAGATAATGCATGAGAAAACATTTTCGCGCGATATTTTCTGACAGTCACGCACGTATTTCGAGTCTCGTTTCCTTTTCGAGGATGATGTTGGGTTCTAACTTTGCGGTGACTATCGTTTGCAGCCACAAGACAAAGGTACGATGATAGAGCATCGTAGGAACGCCATTCGAACTCAATCGTGCGCGGAATATAGCAGCCAAGATACCGATTTCGACTCTCTAGTGCTGCTTCAGTGATTTAAGGGATTGGCTAACCCGTACTTCCAGTCACGTTTCTCCCAGAAAAGTGTCCAACGAAATAAATCACGGGCACGTCGAGGCTTCGATCTTTGTTGTACGCGCGCGAAGAAATTCGGACACGTTAAGAGAAACATCGATCGATATCCATAAGATATTGTCCACTCTCTTTTATGTTCAAGGAAAATGTTTGTGTTTTTTACAATTTATAAGCGTGTAAGTTTCTATTAGATGATTCTAAAGTCAAGTTTATTAGATGACAACACAAATGTATGATCATTTGACCCATTTTTAAATAATATTATCCAACATGTTTAAATATATATAATAGCTCATATTAGTTATTAACATAAACATATTTTTAATTTGATTCGAAATAAAGATAAGAAGCATATTCAATCCTACATATTTCATTATTTTTAGCGCTATAATAATCGTTGTCGAAACCGCTAAAATTATTTGTGTAATGATGAAATTATATAAGTGTACTTTTAAACATCAAAAAGAGCAATGATAAACTCAAATGCCCTGAGTTAAATAACATTTTGTTATTTTTAATTTCTATGTGCGTCAATCTATTTCGGTTAGTTTTTAAGTAAAAGCCTTAATGTATACAACTTAATAAAGTGCTAATAAACTAAATTTGATTAAAATTTAATACATTTTCTTGAGTTTAATCATTTAATTCTATTATTTTAATAAATTATCGAATTAAATTATCGAATTACTAATATTGAGTAGAAGTATGGCGATATATAGAAATGATTAAAAATAACTTAAATATAATTGACATTTATAAATTTAACAGTGCAGGTTGAATAACATTATAAATATAAAAAGAAAAAATAAGCTAAAAGACTACTTGTTTGTGTTTCAGCGCCATTTAAACTTGAAGGAACTTATAAAATCATCAAATATATTTGCTACATTGTTATTTTTTCTCGTCTTACTTTTTAGTCTAACATTTCAAATAGAGTCACATATGATATGCAAATGTAATGTGACGATTTAAAATATTGTAATTAGAGATTTGCAAGAAATCATCATCGACGATTAATTATCTCCTATTTGTTTTCTTTGACTCTCCGTCTCTTAACCTCTCTACCTTATTCATTCTTATACAAGCGATCCGCTTACACATAGTCACGAAGTCAGATCTGATAATAGTATAAATTACGACCGCTTATACGCCTTGAGTGGCGCCATATATCAACGGATGGACCTCATTCCTTTTCTAGATTGTATATTGGAAAACATGGTGTGTTCACGTTGAACATGATGAAGGACTTTCTGAGAAAGGCTATGCAGCAGGTACCCAGCTAATATCTTGTAATCATTAAGCCGCACATCCCTATCCAGATTGTGTCTCAAAATTACACTATCGATCCTGACTCTATAAGCTATTTCCTGAATATGTATAAAACTTAATTGGCATTTTTACTTATAATCAGTCATTAGCAAGTCACACAGATTTTATTAAGAATATAATTCGCATTTTTTAACAAAATTTAAAAATTCTGAAAAAATTACAGATATTTTTATTTTGGCGGTGATTTAAAACACGGATGAAAAATTATTTTAATAACAAAGACATAATTTTAAAAAATAATTAAGCTAAAATGAAAAAAATTTTCATTCATTTCTTTAAATTAAAAATTGTATTGTTAAATATAAATGTTAACCATATTATGGAATGTTTCATATATATTGTAATTAATTTTTATACGAAAAGTATAAAATTTCAATTCTATAGTAATAATTTTTGCAGAGATACACCTGATACATTCTTAAATTTACGGGAGAAAATAAACCGATATGTTATAATATAACTCTCATGTGTTGTCTCAAAAAAATTTGGCTAAAAGAATCCTTTGCTCACTAAATAACGAGCGTCTAGAAAACAAAAGGCAACAAAAAGATACCGTTTGAACGACAGTGTGGGCCATTTTAGACAGTAATGGAATAGTTTTAAAGGGCACTTTGGAATTGTGCCACCAATCAATGGTAGCTGATATCGCTAAGCGAAAATCCGACTTACGGGTCGTTCCAAATCCCTTGTATTGGGATCCACTGGGAAATGGCCAGGGCTGGTTTCATTGCGGCCAAATTAACCTGCCGATCGAGCGTGTCCCCACCGCTGAGGTCGTTTAGGAACAGATTAAGTCGTGTTCAAGCGAGAAAAAGCTCTTCTTGAGAAAAAGCAACAAGATCGAAAAAGGTGCGTTATTAAACGATTTACTATGTTTTTATTTTATCATAATTTTTTAATCTCTTTCAGAAATGACGAGTTAAAATTATGTTCTATACACGGGAGTAACAAGAGATACAACTAGAATTCTATGACCAGCTTCAAATTCAAACGCTCTTCAATTAAACTCAACATGATAATCGGTCGATGGAATAGCATGGCAATTGATGATGTTTCGGCGAAGTAAGCCCCCACTGATTTGTTGTAATCCGATTTGCTTCTAATCCGTTACGAAGGTCGTCCGTGTCATATTGCGTTCAAGGGTTTTACAGCGCAAACCACCCGTGTAAAACCATTGCAATCGCAAATGGAAAATTCGATATTGTTATAATTGTACGAAACAAGTGGCGCTGATCGATTAACAGAAAATCAACAATTGGCCATTTCGATAATAAATCGTTCGTATAAGTTTGCAATAAGGCAAGTTTACATAAAAAGCAAGTTAGTTGCAGTCTTCTAATAAAGAATTATAACACAAACTATGAATGTGTCGTTCATAGTCATGTGACGTACTCATAACGACTCGCAAATATTACATGTACGTATTAAAATTTTATTTAACTACGCGGTCTCTTCATATATGCGAGCTCGTATACGCTCCATAACGTGAAAATGGCAAAGCTAAGTGTCGCGTTGCAACGTAATCTTCACGCGCTAATCATTTTTTATCGCACCCGATAACCAAATCGGCCAAACGTATAACGTTATTCGCGCCTACGGGATGTCATCGTAATTGTCAGGCAGGTCGCGGCAATTAAATTTGTCATTGTCGTTGAATGCAAACGACAAGCATTTGTAGAATCGTTTCCACCCTTAGCCAACCTCCCTCTGTTCAATCCATAAAAATTTCGCTGAAATTCATGAGCGATATCGCGTATATACTAGGCGATCATTGGATCGCAGTCGCCTTTATAGTCGCCTTTAATTGTCGTTCTTTTTATTGCCGGTACACAATCAGCTTGCTGGGAACTTCACGACCGGACGATTCGCTTTTTCATGTACAAGTAATGCGAAGGGTGGATGCAGTGATGGAGATAGAAAAAAAAAGCAAAGAGAGAGAGAGACAGAGAGAGAGAGACACGTAGAGAGACAAGCTGCCACAATTTCACACTGCGCGATGTACGGCGTCAGATGCGCTCGTTCGGCCGCGATCGTTACAACCGTACGCTGCAGTATAAGGAACTGCATGGGGCAAGTTCTCGTGCCTTGAGATTAATCGCGTTCCAGGTTTCTCCTGCCCTGAGCATTAAACACGACGTCTGAACGATCTCGCGTTTTGTGCACTAGCGAATAGGCGGACGGGCATGATGATAACATACGACGAAACTGCGAGCGAAAATTAAGGACTCCACGCCGCTGTCGCCGTAGTGCCGTAATAGAATCTCGCCGTTTATATGTGATGAAGTGGTTGATGCATGGGCTGTAAAGGAAGAGAACACGGGATTTATTATCGAATTGAGTGTAGTTAGTGTGTTTGTACAGTAAAAAATAACCAATATTATGCAAATATTCTATAGCAAAGAACGCAGTCGAGTCTTTTTTTATAAGAGAGGCATTTCATTATATTACATTATTAAAGATTAAAGAAATTGTGAAGCTATAAATGTAAAATATTGGAACACTTTATTAAATCAATATTGACTGATATATATATATATTGAGACCTAACGCGCAATAATGATTTTTTAATAAAAATGTTATACTTCCAGCTTTATTCACTTTCAATCCCTTATACGTTTTTACATCATGTACCGATTACTATTTTTTAAAGCGCAATTTTGTGCTAAAACTATAATGTGTAAAAATATAATGTTATTAAATTAATAATGTATTAATTTTGTATTATTGATGCTAATAAATATTTTATGAATCTACAAGAAATTTATTGAAATGTTAGAACTTATAATTTTATAAATCTAATGAATTTATTGAGATTAAAAGTTATAATTTTGCTTTTATTTTGAATAAATGTTAATTGTGACTAAACGATTAACACGAAATAATTATCTGATTTTTTATTTAAATAATCACCTGGGATATTTTTACGCTCCAATTAAAATCATTAAAACATTATTAAAACATTGTATATTATTGATTATTTTTTTATTCATTATTTAATAACATTATAAATAAAGTTAATTTAATTTTAATTACTGAAAAAAGTAGAAAGCAAATAAATATTAACTAAAATAAACACTTTAAGTATTTTATTATGACAGTATTTTAAAAAAATAAAAATTTTAATTAATATAACACTCTTTTATTACGGGATTCATTGAAATTGCATATTTAAAGGTTCGTAAAAAATATTATTTTATTAAACAAGAAAGATATGTTAAATAATATCCATGTAAAATAATATTTTACAACATTTTTTTTGCCGCTGGGGTATAGAACTCGTGTTAAATATATTTATCACTGAAACATGTATCAAATCCAATTCTCTTTAATAAATATATCTTGTTCTTCATTTAATAAGTACCTCCATACTTTATTTTCTGTTCTCTTTTAACGAGAACTGACACAAGAAAACATGTATTCCAATCAAGTTACGTTCAATAGAAAAAGTAGCTTTACCGTTGTAAGAATCTTTAATGATTGGTTCTTGCTTTTAGTTTCTCATTGGATCTAAATATATATAAACCAATTATTTAAAAAAATCTTATAACACAATTGCAAAGCTGCTTTTTCTGCGTAACCATTAAGTAACCATTAAGTAGTCAAAAAGAAAATACGAGATCTTATCTACATAAAGATCTCATTTAAAGTCAAACTAAATTTTTCTCTTTAATTGTGAAGCATTTGTGTATTATCGTTCTATTCGTCAGGCATTTTGACCAAAACAAGTATTTTTGACTCGAAAAGTATAACTTTATAACTAAGTCTCGAATCATATTATAAACTCCAAGGGTATACGATACATAAAGATTTATGGATGCATGCATACACGATGTGCATCGAATTTTTTTAAATTTATGGTACCAGGTTTATTGAGTCGAGCTATAAAATTATTATCAGTTCTAACAAAGCAATGTAGTATGCAGCCAGTTTTTACTATAAAAAAACTGCAGGATTCTATAATTATTATCTAAAATTATAATAAATATTTACAAAATTGTATGTAAAAGAACGAATAGCATATCGAATTTACAAACTCACTAGTGCTTGAGAATGTCGCAATAAAGAAAAAGATCAACAGTTACCATAACTTCGTAGCTTGAGATGTACCTTAGATTTTGCAGTGTGTCATTACGCTGTTTTACTTGCGTGTTCCTAAATAGTACCATATCGAGAAGGAAAATAAGTATATATGATAAGAGCAGAAATGCAGGGGAGACGACGAACGCGGAGATTCAACAAGATGTATACCGCAAAGTGGCTTTTTCAATTGCATGTTAAGATTTTCCTTTTTATCGAAAAAACTGACTCACGCAAGTAGCATTAATATCATTTAATTCACATAAAAATTCTATGTTATACATAGAACATCAAGATTGCTATCGGGGAAAGCATCGGGTCGAAACTTGGAGATTTATATAAATTACTGGCAAACAACTGATGAGCGTTTCTTAGGTGTTCCTTATGATTCTTAACTCGTGGACAATGCAATATATTCTCAGAAACCCGCGGCTGCGCATGCAAGATCGGACGCGTTCGCAAAGCTCAGGGAACTTTATCGTCGTCGAGTAATGGGCGGCTGTTTGCAAGGCGGAGGCGCGTATAAATTGCTTCGCGAGCAGAAACGGAGAAAAAAAGGTACGAGAGCAAAAAGGACAAGTTGAAAGGAGAGAAAAAAGAAAGAAAAGAGAGATAGAGCATAGAGGTAACTTCTCTATCCTCCCAGGATATCCAGGGCCATTCAGCGAGCCGAGGAAAGAAAGAGACCTACAATTCCGTGGGAAGAATACCTCTGGGTATTTAAGGGATAAAGTGCCGCACCAAACTAAACGCCTCCGTGCCTCACGTATACCACCCTCAACCCCTGCATCCCACGCACAATCCTTCGCGGGATCCACGTCTCCCAGGAGAAGGAAAAGGGTAGGGAGAAGGATGAGAGGGAGAAAAGGAGGAGAAAGATCCATATGAAATAGCAGAGACAGTATCTTCGACCGAATTGAAATACATCTCCGGGTAAGATATAACTAGGCTCACAAGAAGAACAGACTGCTTCCCGTCTACAGATATAACTCTCTTCTTCCCATGAGAAAATAAGCTTTCGCTCTGATATTTCTTTGTATTCTGTATAAGTTTAGCGCTCAAACGTCGTTAGAAATACGGTGGACAATGTTGAGCTTCAGTCAGAATAGTGATTCGTATAATCTATGAAAAAATGAATGCAAATTCTTCCTTCTCATAGAAAAATACCATTGTCATTCGTCAACAACAGGCTATCGTAAATCCGTCGAATAACGCGATGAACCACAATATATCGGCCGGAAAATGTATTTTACTGTGCTTACTGTATTTGTGCAACGGTAACGGCTTTGTCGGCGCGTCAGATTATTATTGAATTTATTACCACAACCGTCCGAGAGTTACAATTGTGGCCATATTTAGCTTGATATTATATAGCGATGATCAATGGTGATATTTTGCAAGGAGATGTAATATTTAAATAAAACTCTAAACTGCATATATTTTTCCTGTAAGTTATGGCAACATAAAATCTTATCTCAAAACAAAAAATTAAATTACATATTTTATTATGTAAGTGCAGGAAAATCTAAAAGATATATCAACACATGATAAATTATGTTCGAATATTAAACAATGAAATAAATTAGAGTCAATGCATATCTAAAATTATAATAGAGGAAATAAAAAAATAAAGAAAAGAAAAAGAAATTTATTAATTAATTATTTCTTTTTTATTAGAATATTTTACAGCAATTTGAAATATGCAATTTAATGAAGCTTAATTAATTGAAAATAAACTGTAAATAGCAAATTTGTTTAAATAAATGTTCACTGTAATAACATTGAAAAATATTCAATTCTAAAGTACAAATCGATTCTAAAGAATAGCTCCCTAGAATTCAAAGAATGAAAACGAGGAAAAAGTCAAATAAAGTTCCTTCATGTTTTTCAGATTTTTAAAACTCTCGTGGGTTTGAAATAGATGCGCTTGGCATTTTAAGAAGGGCCCAATTTTTTATGCTAAATCGATTCTTCTTTTCGTAGTTTCTGTTCAAAATCATTTTTTTTACAAATACTTATTACATCTACATGAAAAAAATGTATATTATATGAATCTCAAAATATAGCATAACATAACATTTATGAATGTATCATATAAGAAAAATTAAATTTACATTATTTACAATTAACATTTAAGAATCATAAAATAAATGCGAAGAAAAAAGAGATAAGTAATGAAAACAAAAAATGTTAAAATTGAACCAAATTGAATTAGAAATTGAATCAAATAGAAAATTATTCTGTAAGGCGACAGTCGAGAAATTATTTGTCAGAGAATTTTCATGTTTTCGTAAAGTTTATAAGTTAAATGAATGAATGGGTTAATATTCGGTCAAGCACATTTTCAACTTCCGAATTAACAAATATACAATCATAACAATTATATACTAAGACAAATGTTGTATTTACCGTCAAACCGTTGTGCAGATATCTCTTAAATAATTATAAAGCGCTCTGGAATATGCATATTTGAAATTAAACGTAAAATAAAGAATTAAATTAATTGGCTAATGTTCATAATCAGGTTCTTATATAATATTTAAAATCATTTTAAATACAATTTTAAGATATCATAAGCCAATCATAGAGTCGTATTAGCATTTTAAGATACTTAAGACAATCTCAAAATAAAAACGGATTATAAATATCAACCAATATCTTTTCTAATTATTGTTTATCTTCTTGTAAGACTCAAAATCAACACGTTTCTGTCTCAGTATAGTTTCATTGTACATTTTGTTGAAAGTTATTTGTGTTAAGCTTGCGGAAAATACTTCACGATTTCTCGTTACTTTGAAACGAATGACAGAGGAAGAGAAGATAATAGAATTTCACAAATAAAAAGTAGTATAAAAGATAAAATATTATTTAATAGAAAAATAAAAATATTGTACATAATAAACTATTTCTTATGCATTATAAAATGTATAGCATATCATGTACATACGGAGCGTTCGTAAACTGATATAAAATAGAAAAAAATAGAAGATTCTACATAAAAAATAAGCAAAAATGTAGAATAAAATTTTTTCACATGACGCTTTGTTTTTGAGAAAATCAATTTTAAATATTAAGCGGATAAATTTTAAGCGGAGTATGAATTTAATTAATAAATTAAAGCATCAAAACATATTAGAAACAGTTGATAAAAATTTACTTCAAAGAACAGAATTGTGTATATTTGACAAAATTAATTATAATTAACAAAGTTTATCGTATCCTGTTTTTATTATGTATTTTCATTTATCTAATTCAATAATAAACACAAATGTAAGCAAAGATAAAACTTCAGCAAGTTAAGACATAGTGAATATTTAAAATCAATTTTCTCGAAAACAAAGTCTCACAAATTCTATTCTATTATTCTATTCTATTTTTGAATTACTTTTTTATATATAATATATAAAATCACTCCCTTGGGTTGTATTACCAGTTTATGAATATTCTGTATTATAGAAAAATACATACGTATTAAAAAAAGAATATTATGTTATTCATCAAAGCAATTCTTCAAATAAATGCTAATTTAGTTTGAGAGAAACCTATTTCATCGTAAAGGCCAAAGCAACTTTGAAAGTAACAATAATACGACTAATGGCCAAACTCGAGAGACCGTGGTAAGGACGCCATTTCTATTTAAACATATAAAATGGCAATGGTGACTATCAAGTTTCTTTTAAGAATATAGTAAAAACTTCTATAAAATTTGTCAAACCTCCTATGAAAATGATTTTAATATAATTCTTCAAACTTTGCTGGAAATATTTTCTTTCCTTTCGAATTATTTATCCCTGGAGATACATTTCCATATTCCATTAACACTTTAACGTTATAAACCTGAATTGCTTTAATTCATAAAGAACATAAAGAGAAACAAATTGGAAAGACTGATTATATGAGAAGTACATAACAAGTTAAACAAAAGCTTTATTTTTGCATAGAATGTTATCATAAAATGATTTTTGCGGTTTCAGAAATAACAGTGTAAATACAAACGAGCATTTCCTTCAATATAATCATTAATTTTCTTGCCTTTGATTTATGTATCAATCAAAGATTCGCGAGATTGATATTTCTTGTTTAATAAATGAAAGATTAAAACAATGATTTTATAAAATTTACTATTGATTAGCGAATGATTTTTGTGCAATATTTCCTCTCAATTAATATCACGAAATGACGAAGATGTAAAGGAATATATTGTTCATGAGTTTATAGCGGTTTCTCTCTCTCTCTCTCTCTTCTCANTCTNTATACTACTACACTTACTACTTACGTAACACTTACGTTACTTACTAACTTAACTACTACTACTACTACTCTACTACTACGACTACTACGT
>NW_012130067.1:5795735-5809031 GCF_000143395.1 Atta cephalotes | reverse complement strand
TATTAACGTTATACTTAGTACTTAGTATAGTTACTATACTATATAGTACTACTATATAGTACTATACTATATAGTATACTATATATNTNTCTNTTCTCTCTCTCTCTCTCTCTCTCTCTCTCTCTCTCTCTCTCTCTCTCTCTCTCTCTCTCTCTCTCTCTCTCTCTCTCTCTCTCTCTCTCTCTCTCTCTCTCTTGTTCCCATTGTAAGGACTTTCGTCCAGTTGGACACCTAGAGACATCCTTATCAAAGCCCTTCAGAGTGAAGAGATGAAACAAGGCTACCCTCATTATGCGAGAACGGAGAACTCTCGTCTTGAGTACCTCGTATTGTCTCGAAACGGATGTTCTACGAAATACCAAGAATGTCACTATACTACTATTAAAACGTTGCTAGCTATATTAATATATTATTTATATTAAACATATTATAAATTAGCATCACGATAATCTAGTATTATAACATAATATATTACAAATTTAAAAGTCGAAAAAAGCATTTTAAAAAATAGGCTAATATTAAAAAAACAATTTATCAAAATTATACTTTATATTAATTGAAATTTATATTTACCTTTCCTATATTAAAAAAATAAGAAGAAATATTTCCCTTAAAAATGTAACGAATACACGATGTTCATTTAATATAATACGTAATCGTTGTACGCAATTTAATATGTCTATGAAAAATTACTCATGAATTTACAACGCGTCTAAGTCTATATGCATCATGTATTACTACCTTATGATAAAATATATCCGTGTAACATCAAGGGCATTTATCGGTCGATTTACATTCAAAGTAAACTCTGCGATGAAAAATTACCAGATGCAAATAATTGAAGACTTACATCGATTAACAATCTCAGTTCCACACTTTAAAAAGAGCAAATGGTTTTTTTTGTTAACATTTTTTTTTCTAATTAGAGTAATTATTTTATCTGTATCACACATTTTATTTTTTCTCAATAATATTACAATTTTAGTAATGGACGTTTTTAAAGGAAATTATTTATCTGCATAATTAACTTTGAAACGCGAGGCCAAGTGTGTACCTTCCTGTTTATTTAACATTGCTAAAAAATGTGTGGAATGAGTTTTCATATCTTTTAGCAATACATATCCGAATGTTCCATGTAAGTCGTTGCATTTCTCGTTACATTTCGTTCAGCGTGTCAGCTGGAGCTTTTAAGCTCACGGAAATTCGCCACGCGATTCACTGTCGCGGAAAGCCGCCGTTGCACCGACGCGACGAAGGTGCACCGCAATATAGCAAACTTTTTTCTAATACCCCAACTCGTTGCAGCGAGTTTGCACGTAGTAAACCCTCACGATGCTGTCATTACGCCGTACAGCACGACTAAAACGACGGACACATCGTTCCTACGTGTCTAGGAAGTTTTCGCATCGCCCGACTCGACATCCGTCCGGACTCACCTCTACTTTCGCCACTGCGGGCACGAAATAAGGGAATTTACCCAGTGCCTTTCACATAAGTGAAGACGTATACCTGACCTGACCGCTGCAGCCGCATAGTATATAGTCTGGCGAAGACGTAATTAGCGATTAAAACTTTCCGCGGTAATTTCTTTCCTCACGGACGGTTGACCGCGTTTCACGGACGAGCTGGCTAGAATTTTCATTTCTACGGCCCCCGATTCATCAGACCCATAGTTTCCTCGAAGATTCTTACTTTTTCTTCCGATTCTTTCCTTCTTTCTTGTCTCTACAGATTATTTATACTTTTTTTTCTTAACAAAATCGATTGCGCTCTTATCGCTGTAATTTATTCTTATCTCGCTAGCTCTCCTTATTTATTACCATATTTCTATATACTTAGCAATTTAAAAATATATCGTTATTTTGTGTTGTATACACTGAGAAAAAAATAAAAATAGTCTAAATTTAAATAAATATTTATTTGAATATTGCCGATTAAACATTTACTTACAATAAATAAATATTTACTTAATAAAAAGAAGTGATTGTTAAATCAAATTAATGTTTTTTGTATCATAAATAAATATATTTTTATATTTAATAAATATTTAGTTAGGTACTATTCAAATAAATATTTATTGAAATTTAGGATATATTCTTTTTTCAGTAATTTTATATATATATATATATATATATATCACGTTATTATTTTTAGTAGATTTCATCCATGAAAAACGTAATTTGTTGTTAAAATTATATACAATATCTAAATGGACAAGATTCAAAATCTATTTCTAAAATATCCAAGCAATTTATTCATTTTCTTGATAATTTTAGGAAAATTTAATATGCTGTCACATTAAAACGTTGACACATAATTGACGTTCAAATGTGGATTTGTTAGCTTATACAGTATTGTCTGCCGCGCATAAGTACTTGTGAATAAAGTTTTTATATTTACATCTCAGCTAGAACAACGCGTTTCCTTTATAAATTGTCCCTCTAAATGTAATACCGCTGCTACATTATTCTGCATCTCGCGTGTACGCAGATTTAATGCATGCATTAAATCTACCTTCACAAAGCAGCGGTAAATATCACTTCCCACACTACACACGCGCTACGTTGTTAGCAAACAAAAAACACAGTTATTTCATATATAGCTATGAATTGCGGGAAGCTGTAGCAATATATTAATTATATTACCAAACCCTAATTCATATAATAGTTATTATTGCTTTCAAAAGGACATTAATAGCACTAAAATGTCATTAATCATCGATTCTCTTTATTTCCAACTCGCGTTAATTAGCATGAGGTAATTTTCTCCGTATTTACGGTATTTCATCTAAAATTCAGCAAAATTATATTAATGTTATATTAATAGTTAATTTATTCCACTGTCCGCTATAAATGATTTCATTTATATATATATATATATATGTATATATATATATTCTTATATTATCGAAAAATTTTCAATGCGTGTTGATCGCATCGATTTTATTACAAGTGCGCATTATGGAAAATAACTTGGAGAAACTTGTGTTCGCAACCAGTTTGTCCCGCGAGGATGGATGGCAACGACGTCATCTTATTTTTTTTAATCGAAGCAACAGTATTGCGCGCTCGAGAAACCGACGAGTGAAAGGAAATTATAAGCTTTGTTCATGTCAGCGAAGCAACGAGTTGTTCTTAAGAAATGCGTGCGACTCAATTTGCGTTCAACCGCGCGGATTAGCGAGCATTATTATGCATATCCTCCTGTATTTTTATCGTGAACGATTGCTCTACTTTTTCAAATAGTTCTTCCCCAACGCAGGTAATCAGCAGTTCTTTGTGTCGAGTTTATCGTACTTGCGAGGTTTCCGTCTAATTTACGACAATTCCCCTTTTTACGACGTAATCTCTGAGACCAGTTTGCTTCTCGGGTCTCGCTGGATTCGCACTTGCTTGCACGGAGAATCGAGACGTGCTCATCCGGCAAAGGTAACGCGATATGAACTGGGTCACGTCCGTAAATCGATCCTAACCCCCGACAGACGGATCGCGATCATCTTCCATCTGTGTAGATTGGGCGAACAGATAGACTTCCGATGTCAAACGTGTCGACAATCTCGCCAAGTTTGAGGAAGTCTGATATGTTATCGTTACGACTCAATTCCGGTGATATTCCCACAGAAATGACACCGAATTCTCTCGATTGTTTCATATGATTCTGATTGAGATCTAAGTATACAGTATTCTCTAACCGTCATGTAGCTTCAATAATTCTTGATTGATTAAAAATATATGAAGTACTTTTTTTTCTAGTAAAATATTGTATGTATATTTTATTAGCGGAAGAGATATTATGCAAGAGTATCGAAAGAATAATATGCAGATTTACTGATAAAGATTTAAGATTTAAGAGGTTTAGAACTTCAACTATAAAACTTCAAGGATCGAGAGCTCTAACTACTTTGAAAGTTTCAACTAAGATTATTAATATATATAGTTTCATAAACATAGACAAAATAAGAATATACTTAAATAAAAAGTTCCATTTATTGTTAATTATATAAAAAATTATCTAAGATTTCAATGTTTCTGGATAAAAAAGAGTTTTAAATATTTATTTTGTTTAGAATTTTTGAAACTCTAAATCCATCTCTTATAGAGGTCAATTTCAAATAAGTCCGAAATCTCTCGGAAATAGGCGCCTAGGACAAATCATAGCGACAGTCACGCTTTCCTATAAACGTGCAGGAAATTCCTCTCCTCTTCTTCCCTTTGATGTGATTGCGGGGAACGAGAAAACGAGAACTCACGCGATGTAACTGGGGCTCGAGGAACGTCACGTCGATTGGATTGACAAAGTCATGGTTCATTACGAGTTTCCCAGCTCTTGTGAAGAGTGGTAGGGGTTCAGGGTATGGAAAATTACCGTGGAATTTCAGGAATAAGCAATTTTTTTTTTCAACGAGAAGGGAAGTTCTTTCGTTTCCTACTCGATTATGGATAGAACGACATACGAATAAACAGAACCGCAGAGCGATTATAAGAGTTTGTTGATGTCACTGTCCTCCCAAAGAGAATATCGTATCACTAATTATTGATGATTTGCTCTCTCCCGCCATTATCCTTCTTGCGAAACGTAAAAGATAGATAGTGCTCTCAATTGCAGTACATTACATGGTCTCGCTCTCGGTTTTTCGAGATGCGAAATAAAACGAAATAAGCCAAACATTTTACACTAGAAGTTATCTTGCTGTATATAATCGAATCTAAAGTTAATTATGTTAACTTTTCTTGTTACAGACTATTGTAAAATATTTGTTACAGTATTTGTTAACTGATGGCAATTTCATTGCTATATTGCCAATGGGCGATCAATTTAATTTGCAAATTACACTACCCTACAATTATTGATGACACAGCCTAAGGGTAATCGAGTTGCCATCAATTTTAATCAATAGTTTCATTTTGCTGCGAGCGTGAGAATTATTAGACCACAGAAATCTCGCATCGATCTCGTCGAATATTTCAACTAAATTCTCTTTCAAATATTTCTCATATGATAATTTTTTCTCGAGATTTATGAAAAATAACATGTATAAATAACATGTATGCATATTTTTAAGAAGTAGTAATTACAATAATAACAATAATAGTACATAATAACGGTGACACACACACACACACACACACACACACACACACACACACACACACACACACACACACACACACACGCACGCACGCACGCACGCGCACACACACGCACACACGCACGCACGCACGCACATATATTATTTAAAAAATATATCTATTAAACTTTCAGATTCAAATATGGAAAGAACGATTTTGTTGAAATATTAAAAATTAATTATTTTCAGATATAAATCTGAAAATAATTTTGTTAAATTATCAAAATAAATATATAGGAAATTCCAATATAATGAGCAATATTGCAAACAATTTTGATATTCTACAACAAATATATAGAGGAATAAATAAAACAACGAGCAAATCAAAAATCTTGCTTAACAGTTATATTTAACTTCATATTTAATATGCGAAAGTAAAAATTTTAATAATCTAGCAACCTCAATGTAAGCATCCTTAAATATAATTATTTTAATAGTACAATAAAATTATTTTTAGATCTGTATTTAGCTAAACTTTTAGATATTCTAGCAAAATCGTCTTTCCATAAATTAAGAACAAAACCTAAATTCCTTCTCACAATTTATATTTTATGTATTATCAATACTAGATTCTGAACGTGATTCTTCTTAAGGCTTAAGCTTGTCCAAAAGAGCAAAGTGAGAAGATTGAGAAAGTTTTTAAGCATGGATTTATCCAGTGTCAAAGAATATTTCTTGAAGGTTTACTTGGAAAAGGGATGGTAAGAAGAAGGACGCTGAGAAGGAGGTCAACGACAAGGGTGGGCGTGACGCGATCAATCATTCCCAGCAGTCATTCTGTTCGTCTTTCACTTAAGACCGGACCCGTTAAGAGCTTCGCAGCTACTAATCTCCTTTAATAAAAAAAAACGAACCGCTAGTATTCCAACCTTATTCCAATTCTTCGTTACAACGCGATTTACTCTTTTAATAGCGCCGTTCATGAGAAAATTGTCAGTTTTCGGGGTCGAACGGGGACATTACTGTAGTCCACTTGACTACAAATACAAATGCAGTTGATAGAACTATTACCAGCGGCGCAAACGACCTACTATAAGGAAACTTACTTCGCACGAATCAGGTACTCTGTGTGACCCTTTTAGGCACGACAAGTTTACCGCACGAAGCAGTGATTTACGGACTAATTTTTCACGAGTCGTTGGACCTCAAGTGGAAACTTCTACACTTTTCGGATAAGTAAATAGCTTAGGTTCTGATAACTAAATTAGTCTGAAATAAAAGTTATGCCTAATTTATGTTCTACACGGGACTGACATGTTAATGGTTCTTCTATTTAAATAATGATGATTTTACATGGCACACAATTCGAGTAAGATTGCATAAAAACATTCGAAAGTCACGTTAAACATTTTATGAAAAGGTATTGCTTAAAACTGTGCTTAAACGAATTCATAAATTTCACGAATTGTATCCTATTCCTTTTCTGCAATTTGACACTATCAATTACAATAATTGTTCAAAATACTCATAGTATATATCGATTATGCTAATATTGCTAATGCTTGTTATCGAGGTCCATTAAGCAATGTTGCGTTCTCGATTACCTGCCATCATAGTTAAACTATCAAGAATAATCATTGCGAACAGAATCTATAATAGCATATTTGTACAAACTGCCGTCGGCTAATATGCAACGAAAATAAATTATGCACTAGTGTATGAGATATTCAACATTTAATCACATTCTATATTGTATCATGCTTTATTATATCTAAAATGAAGAAGCCATCATTGCCTAATATATAATATAAACTCATACGACAAAATAATTTGCAACTTGTTTTGTATAACACAAAAATACGCTGTATTACAAAATATTAAAAATTCGATTACCAGGACTGGATGAAATTGAAATGTTGCAAAGAGCATGATTTCCAAAAACTAGCATAAATTTCTTAAAGAGACAGCGACGAAAATCGCGAATTGATTCTTATTTCGATAAAATATTCGAAATGATTTTGAGCGCAGTGACAATTTCACGAGTGTGAAGCTCGATGTTTCTGTCAATCCCTTTTTCCTCGACATCTGACTTTCATTTCGATTTTTCGTCGAAAACTAAAGTATTAGCCCACCGAATGAGACACGAAGTAACTTTATCGACTTGGTCGACAGTAATCGATCAAGCGATCCAACAAAATAACTCTCGCTGTTCTCTTACGCTGCGCAACGAAGGTAAGAGCTCGGTGGTCTTATTGCATTAGCGAAGCGCCACTTACCACTCCGTCTTCTGCACGTCTTTTCTTCCTTCTTTTACCACGGCCAAGAAGAACCATCGGCTTACCCGGTATTTCTGTCTTCGCGTATCGGTGTGTTGCAACAACGGCAAAGCTTTATGCAGCAGTAGAGGCGGTGGTTTTCCTTCTGGATGGAAAAAGCTGACGTACGATCGATCATATCTATGATTGAACGGTTCTAATGGAGCCGGAAAGCTACGTAGGATTATGAACTGCCGTCTGTGAATAAGCAAGCAAGTCGCTCGAAGTGGCGGCTTTGTAAAAAATGGCATGGGGTTTATTCCGAGTCGCCAGACGGATCTTCAATCGTTATGATTTATTATCCATCGTATAGCCATGAACGGTTTTATTTGTTAACGACTAAGAAGAAACTTTGAACAGGTGTGCTCACAAGATGAGAGACATCGTTCGAAATCAATTTCGATCTCCGTAGTACGTCCATTCGTCGTTCGAATTCACCTTGGTCTGGATATCGACCTGAGAACGCTTGAACGCGATTCCTCGCGCACGAACGTAAAAGTTCGAAAATCACGCAAACGTGCTTGATAACTGCGACGTGAAGTGATACAACATGAACGACGAATCGCTAGCAAGAAAAACTTGTAATAAATCTTGCAGGTTCCAGAAGCGAGACCAAGTAGCAAGGACCTGGTTTCATTTTTCCCCGCACGAAAGAAGACGCGCAAGAACTGCTGTAGAGGATGGTCGAATGGAAACGGAGAGAGCGACGATTTGTATTCGTCAGAGACGCGAAGCCTTGGCATGCTACGTGGAATAATACTGGGCGGTACGCCCGTGCCGCCCCCATAGAAACTTCACCCTCTGGTTACCATTCATCATATTAATAAACCAGATTTCCCTTTTACATAGCAGCACCGCCTTCCTTTCTTCGCTGTCAAGACTTAATCGCTCGTCGCTACGGCTGCAAAAAGAGGCTCCGCTGTCACAGCGACATTTATGATTGTAATTTCTTTCTCGCGCCATCTCCAACGTACTAACAGCTATGGTGCTATATTAATATTTCAAATTTAATTTTAATATGACTGCACAATTTTGCACATTTTTAGATATTATTGCACTTTTCATATAAATACATATAACTTAGTTTATGGATTTATCTATAAATATTCGCAAATAAGCTATGTCACAAAAGTATTGTTGCGCGATTGTAATCTTCCAGTGAAAGAATAGGCGACAAATAGAAAGAACGAATAAAGACGCTCGAGAATTCTCGATGGTATAGGCAAGGGCGTGAATCGTCGACTAAAATAAAAACGAATGCACAAGTGAGTTTCGATTTATTTCCGCAATATCAAAGAGATGAAAGAGCGTTGCTTTTCGTAGAGTTGAGAAACGCGAACTTGTGTATCCGCAGTTGTACAGTACCAAGTATATTGATAAAACATTCATGAGGTGAGAGAATATATACTTTATATAGCATGGTGAATAAACATCTTATATAAAAAGGTTTATAAAGAGAATGCAATAATTTCACGTATGACAATATTTAAAATAAAAAAAGAATTTTAAAAAATTCGATATTGCAAAACTCCATACTTACACAAAAATATTTCCACTTACATAGAACGCTTTGAACTAAATCACTCTCTTTTCTACAAATATATTTTATAACTATAAAGCAAGAAATTACATATATGTTTTGTGCACAAAGGATACAATCATAGGAAAAAAACTGTTTTAAGCGTTTGCGCAAAATTACGACAAAATATAATTTGACAAAAAAAATTGAAAAATTCGAAATATAATTCCAATACAAACACAGTTGCACTTCATAATTCTTCTATAATTTTATAATGATTATATAAATTCTTTATAACTAACTTTAATTGAATTACTTTTATTGTAAGTAAAATTTCAATAATTTGTGGTTTTTCTCATTTCTATCGCGCCAATAGCAATAAAAAGACTTAAACCCTTCTGGACTAGAAGGAAAATTCTCTATAGCAAACTTTGTTCGAACTTCCTTCTTCTTTTCAACCGCCTAGCCTGAATCATCACGCCCGACATCGTAAACGTCGAGATAGGTTTAGTGCATGCAAATGTAGGCGAAAGCAGAAGTAGAATTCGTGCCGTATCTTCGTGGAAAGTCGCGACGTTCTTCCTCTATCTTGCCTGGCCGTTACCGGTGTGGGTGGGAAGAGCGGCGAGCAATTTACCGATTACCCTTAATTGAAGACGATGACTTAACGCTCGTATAACCACCCTGGGTGCTGAGAATCGCAATAAACGATCTGTTCTGCAGCGTCGGCGAGCTACGTGACTTCGACGACGGCTCGATTAAACTCTACAAACATCTAATGGATGGCATGGATGATATATACAACCGCAATACATACACACACGCGCGCGCGCGCGCGTGTGTGTGTGTATGTATTATATATATATATATATATATGTGCAGATATATTTCACGATGACACTCGGCGAATCGTGCAAAATATTTAATGCCGAGGATATCGTCGACCGCGCAAGAAAATTTTTGTCAAAACTTTCGTAATACAATCGAGTAACCGAACTATTCGGCCCATCGATCAATTGGACGTTGTACTGACAGTCATTAATCTTCATTAAAAAAAGGCAAGTTTCAATTAAGCGAATTGCTCGCTCCACTCGAGCTGTAGAACCGTTAAACGATGAGAGAAGCCTGCGTCTTCCATCATACGATGAATGAGAGAAGAAGTGTAGAGTTTGATAAATGATTCCGTACGCGCACTGTACGTATTGCACATCCTTGAGCGTTAAGTATTAACTGTGTTTCGTTTATTTTATAGTCTCGTTTTTATTTTACTATTCGTTTACAGAAGAATGATTTCCGAACGACGATATCGACTATGTGACTCGGCCGATTTTTAATGGACACGTATAGCACTATCGAAAATATATTACGTTGCCTCAGTGGGCAAAGTTTTGAGGATTTCTGAATAAGCCTGCTCGTAGATTTTCGCGGAATCTGTGTTTCCAGTCTTGTAGACGTCGAGGCCCGGTCTGATAAATCGCCAGTACCAGACAGACGAATGGCCCGTAAAACGCATCTCTGACAAATGGATGGCCATGCCGAAGAAAAGAGCGCGCGGACTCGCTGCCTTTATGGTAAACGCCAGGAAAAGACTGCTAGGCCTGGCAAACTGATCTCCGACGAAAACCCACGTGATTTTCTCGTGTCTGATATTTTCACATCGTAAATAAGACTCTGAAATTTGAGCCCCAATTTCTCAAAATCTTATGGTCGACACAAACCTATCCACGGGAGCGAAAAGTTATGATCATATATATTAGACTGATGTTGTATTTTGGCTCCATATTTTGAAAAAATGTAGAAGCAGTTTTAAATGCCTACGGAAACAGCAGTGAAAATCATTTCTAAAGTTTGAATTTGTAAATTTTTTTTATAATAGCCGAAGACATTATCTTCATATTCTTTATTCATTTTTTTTTTAAGAAAAGGCTTTTATTATTATTAGATCAGTGGAAACATTTGTGCTGGATTTATTATTCAAAGTTCAAATAGCTGCAATTTTATTAAAAATAAACGAAATTTAAATTTAAAAAAAAGGGTTTTTAAACTTGAAATCTTTATTTTCGAATGATTACTATATTTTTTATTTACTAAATTTATGTGAGTTTTGTAAATTTTACATAGAACTACTTACAGAAAATTACGAGTTAAACAAAACAAGAAATTTTGTCTTCACTTTGTGCTTGTCACTTTGTGCCAAAAAAAATTTGCAAAAATTCTTGAATTTCTAATGTAAAAGTTTAAAGTTTTCTTATCATTTTTAAAAATGTCCCTACGATTTTTTGAGTTGTTGTGAATTAAATAAAAAGAATATTGTGACTTTTATTGCTCATAACTCTGTCAAAACCATTTTATACAATTTAAAAAATAGATTCTTAAATTCTCTCATCAGCTAGAGTAAGACTTGAATTTTATTTTATTTTTAACAAAAAGCAGCTGTTTGCAGCTGTTTGAACTTCGACTAATAAATCGGGCATGAATTTTTGCACTGATTTAATATTTTTGTTTATTTGGTGATGTGACATCACTCTCAAATGAATCCTGCAAGCAGCGTAATCAAAGTATCGCACTCGAAAGATTGCGATTGTGCAAAGGCGATTGTGCAGTCTATCGAAGATCGATTCGTTAAGTTGAACGTCTGTATCGAGCGCAGCGTCATCGTGTCGCAGCACGGCTATTACTGCATAAAAATGCGGATACCGTGAATGTCGATACGGCCAACGGCTAAATTCGATACGTTAACGTGATTGCATATACGGGTTAATTCACGAGGAGGAAAAAAGCCAGAGAAAAAAGGGAAGATTGCAAAGAGCACCAAGGGCGATGCCTGTGTGCATGAACCGGCACGGCGTAAAAATCAAAGGCTTGCTCTCGATGTCACCAACACATGCAGACATGATTTTCCTCTTAGGCTATCGGACCTATCAACCGTCAATAACGCGTGTTACATCGACATGCATGTGTGATAGTTTCTTTAATACGATATCTTTAAAATCGTGAACAATTGCAGTAACAATTGTCTTTTAAAAATATTAGAGTTATTATTATAAATTGACTTATATATACATATATATACAGATGTTCCCAAAAGATGATACCAAATTTTAGAGATAGTACTCGTTAAAACAAACCAAAGACTTAATGAACAGTACTCGAAAACTTTTACTTCTGAGTTATGAAGCATTTTCTTCTGTGAAAAGTAGAAAATAACTTAAATTTACAATAAATGTTCAATGTGCCCTCCGTCCATTTCAACGGACGTTTCCTCATTGAAGCTCGAACATGTTCAAAGATTTCGGGTTTATTTCGTATTTGTTGACAACAGTTTTCAATTCTCTGAGTCAATCTATTGTATCATCTATTGTATCAACTGATGTGACATATATCATGCTCTTCAAGTGTCCCCATAGATAATAATCTAACGGATTTAAATCCGGTGAGCGAGATGGCCATACAACTAGACCGCCACGTTCTATCCACCTTTCTTGAAAACGATTAAATGGCATCTGACGTTAACAAAGAAATGGACAGGGGCACTGTACATGAATCACATTCATTGTCTATGTAAAGGAATATCTTTCCAAAAGTTCGACTAAATTATTTTCGAGAAAGATACACTTGTCCTGTTAGTCTTTTAGGCAAAATGTAAGATCCGATTAGATGATCCATTTCCAAAAATATCTACCCAAACGTTCACAGCAAAACGATGTTGATGTCATGATGCTATGATAGGATGAGGATTTTCATCTCCCCAATATATGTTATGAACGTTGATCCTATCCCTAGTGAAAGATGCTTCTATCAGTAAACAAAATATCGCACAAAAATTGGATCTTGATTACATCGATGAAGAAGCCATTAACAAAAATGATTCGTTGTTGCAAATATACAAAAAATACATAAAATGAATATCCGTCATTTCAGAATTTGTGTAAAAATTAGCCGTTTTCAGATAACACAAAATTAGACACGGTCCACAATCCAAAGTTGAATACAACAATCCCTGTAATTAGGTGGTTACATACGGGCGTCCGTGAATGAACTGACTAAGAGACTTGGAAACTGTTGTCAACAAATACAAAATAAATCTGAAATCTTTGACCTTCAATGACGAAACATGCCGAATTGTGTATTGACATGAGTCGAAGGCACATTGAACATTTATTGTAGATTTAATTTATTTTCTATTTTTCACAGAAGAAAATGCTTCATAACTCAGAAATAAAAGATTTTCGGAGTACTGTTCATTAAGACTTTTTGATTTGTTTTAACTAGTTCTACATACTCTTAAAATTTGGTACCACCAATAAAATTTAGTATTTTGGAAATACTCTATATATATATATATATATATAGAGAGAGAGAGAGAGAGAGAGAGAGAGAGAGAGAGAGAGATA
>NW_012130067.1:5779381-5795715 GCF_000143395.1 Atta cephalotes | reverse complement strand
AGAGAGATATGTATTACGTCATAAAAATGATCGATTTAAATTTTGTCAAAATATTATAGGTATCTATCCCTAAAAATCTGATATTTTTATAACATTTCGTGTAACATGTAACATATAACATATAACACATGTATTTCTTATAATAAAATGATAAAAATATTACTATATTGTAAAATATTATATAAGAAAAATCACACAATACGTATTTGTCTGTACTTCTCGGCCTGACGTCGTGAAAGTTAGTATAATTAGTAAATAATTGTTCTATGATATTTGATGCGCAGCCGGTAGAATTCGCACGCGTGTGATAATTAACTGGAAGTTTCTAGGAAGGCCAAAAGTAAGAAAAAGTATAATGAAACTCGGGCCATTTCGTATACGAAACTTTACATCCAACTCTAAATTTCAATTAAAAAGAGTTAAAACATTTAATTACATGCAGAGAGAAATGAGTTCTGCCGTTATTATAAATTTGGACTAACTATTGCTAGCACCTCGTCGTGTCGTTGTATATTAGGTAAATCTTTTGAGATGTATTCATGTGTTATAGCAGTTACGGGATAGATGCGTATCTCCCCGTCCACAATGTGAACGGAGTTTTAACAAATAATTTTCACGCTTAGCTGCCGCGCAAAATTAATGTCTCGCGAAATACGGGGGGGGGGGAACGTTTTAATTAGTGAACACCTTCACCGAAGCGTTAACGACTTGTGATGCTGGTTTGACGTGGTATTTGGATCACGGCTATGGCCACGTATACATACTGTGCACTGAGGGGGCGCGTGAATATTTGTCAGAACTTATCGCAACGTGTCATCGCGCCAAGTTTGACATCGTGTAATGAACGTGGTCGCGCATGTGTATGTACGTGTCAAGTGAGGTAAAACATGTGCCAGACTATACCACGCGAAAGTCACAGCAACCAAAACCGTTATCATATCCACCACGAATTTTTTCGAAACAGTATTTATTTACCCTTATTTTCTGAAAAACAAAACTTTGATAACAAAAAATACATGCCAGACAATATATAATAATACTACAATTGTGTGTAATAATAGTACTAGACATAATAAGAAAAAAATTTTTTAATTCTTCTTTTATAGATAACAAAAAAATTTTTTTTTAACATTGTTACATTGAACGAAAATGGAAATAAGGATATATATTTTGTGTACAACACATTTTCAACGAAGAGAATACAATATAAAATAGTCACTAATAAATGAAAAATTGATGTACAGTAACGTTTGACATATTAAAATGTGTTAGTTTTAAGCTCGTATTTTTTGTCTGTGTTAGTTTTAAGCTCGTATTTTTTGTCTGTCGAAAAATAATTTAATATTAATGAGATTATATTCTATTTTTTTCCAATGGTTCTTTGCTTGAGGCAAAGAAACATTTTCGAAGGATTTAACCGATGAATAAATTATGCAAAGTTAGTCTTCATATCTTTTTTTTTGCATATCTTTTTAATTTGTGGAGAATTATGATTTTATCATTATAATTATATATATATATATATATATAACGATATATAACGATATATATTGTATAATATTATATATGTTTATATAATATATATTATTATATATAATATATATATTGCTTCTCTCTCCTCTTATTTCAAAAGTGACAGAATTAAAAAAATTGAATTTCTTAATAAGAAATAAGAAGAAAAGCTATTTTTAACAAAAAAAATTATTGATTCATCAAATAATATCAATAAAAAAATATATTTTTAATATTATCAAATGTACTATTTTCATTTCACGAGCCTTAAAACCCTTTGTAATAATTTTAATTTTTTTTTTAACCATCCCTTTTGAGTTAATGATAATTGAATTTTAATAATTTTTTTATAGAAATAAATTAGTTCATTTTTAATAATTAATAGAGCAATGTTTAATTCTTTCACGGTAATAATTCGAAAATGACATTTTTAAAATTGTATTACTTTTTGAGATAAAAAAGGTGATATAATCTATGTTGTAATTATTATAAAAATAATTCATGCATTACTCGTTAATAGTACATTCAATATTCAGCAGTAAAGAATTTCGCATGAATTAGAGAACAGTTATTTCCAGCGAGAAACGAATAATGCACTTGGGTAATGGGTTTCGTTACCGGTATCTTCTATCGCGTTGATTTGTGCGCCAAATAATTCGTTCTCGCGATATTTCCTCGTGTTTCACACAGCGAACGCTCGGGCGAGGAGGCAAATAATCTACGAACTGGCATTATATACGATACGAGAATACGGCCAGATATTACTCGGATCAGCATTACCGTTATTTACAAGAACGCATGCGCTGTCGCGTATCGACAGAAGTTAATTAAAGTGTCACTTCCTGAAATGCAATGCTAAACAAAAACGAAAGATCGCATCTAAATACACTGATTGTACGCGATTAAGATGTAATGACGGGTTGTGTATTAATCCGCTTCAGCGGTTTACACAACGTTACACGTAAACCTGGAAAATTGACACGATAAGAAAATAAAACAATTTTCAATAATGCTTTGTATTATTAATGTAATCTACATTCAGTAGGTAAGAAAGAACGTGTTTTCTTCTTCTCAGTACGTCAACCGTATGTACCGTATCGTATAGTGTGTAAAGTGTAAATTGTCTAAAGAGAGATTTCATCGCGGATTTAACGTCTCTGTGCATCCTGACGCATTAGTACTGTAAAGGATTAAGCTCAACCAACACGTTTCAATCCCTCTTGGAGGGATTTATCCCCACGCGGATACCCATACTCGTTTGTCGTATTAGATGTGGAGGTAACTTCGACCACGTTGGTGGTCGCGTAAAGACGACTGCAGTAAAAAGAATCGAGAGATATCGTGGAAAACAATTATAAAAGAGGGATAACTCAGGGTGAGGCCCGGACCGACGCGGCGAGAGAAGCTGCGGACATTCCCGGAAGAGTTATAATGGTAGAGAAGAATAGATATAATAGCGACGGTCTCTGAAAAGGGTGGGAAAGAAAGAGAGCAGGAAGGAGAGAAACGAGAGCGGCAGGATGGAGAGGGTTTTGAGGAGGGACCGGCGATGGGATTGGGAAAACCTGGGTGGAGATGGGTGGCGAAGGGGAGGACATGGGGCACAGGGTCTGCGCAGCGCCAATTCATCAACCGCACGACTCCATACTACGACTAGAGACCGCCAGACCACGGCGAGCCATTTCATCGTTCATTCTCATCAACAATGCTTGCCAAGAATCTCGATGGGCGGAGCGGCTCGCTACGGACCGTGGAAACAATTCCCACCAAGGTATACGATTCCTCGGAGTCGCATTATTCGCTCGGTCGCTATATCCCTCAGAAAAATCCTCCTTGTCGACCGCCCGAAGATGATCAACGCCCCGGCGCGGCGACGATATAGACGGCTAATTATACCCGCCGAGATCACTCTCCGGACTTTCTCTAGCGCGGAAATGAATCGACCATAAATCGTGCTTGCGTGTCCAGGAAAGGCGTAGCAAAAATAACGGTTCGCTTGTTTCAGCGTGAAACGTTATTTAAGTGTTTTTAGACAATGCTATTTCTCATGTAACACTGTTTTCTCTCGCAATACAAATTTACCTGATGCATTTACCTGCTGCGTGTATAAAGGCTTTTTAATACATTATTATTTCCAACGTAAACATGAAGGAAGGCTTTTGAAATTTGTTTCAACTTGATTAAAATACGGAATGACTCTGTTATGGAACAATATCGACATGAATGAGAGAATAATATTTGAGGCAACATTCGCTTCGTAACCGTATTTACTGCGCGTTAATTGACGCAGAAGATATAATAGAAATATGGCAAATATATAATAAATTGGCAAAGAAAACATTTCTTATAATCGTTAAGTACTTTGCATACAAAGGAAGGGCTAAAACTTTCCCGCTTCCATTTGTCCCGAACTGACTGTTATTTCTTAATAGAGCAAGAACCGAAATCTTCGCTTTTTCGTGCTCCTGACAACGGACATTCAAGAGTGACAGATGTACGGCTCAACGAGATCACAGATTTTTTCGCATCGTTTTCCCATTCGCGTCTTCCTCACCTTTTTCATATAAAGAGCCACGCAACGTCCTGTCTCGTGTTAACCGTAGTCATCTGCTATCGTTTTCGCAACCAGGAAAACCGACGACGACCACTCGCAGCGCACTTTTCACGTCTAGGCTTGATTGAAACGGGTGACTTGCCAAAATAGCGAACGTGTAGTATTGTGCGCGACATTGCGGTCGGCTCACGTGGCGACACTCTATTTTCCAGCGGACGTTCGCGTGAAAAATGAGCTGGGAAAACCAATTCGCGTCTTACTCCACCCGGTGCTCCATTCTCATTCTACGAACCGACACCATGGATGAAAACACACGAAACTCGTGTCGGATGTAGTCGCAAAAAGACCTTACCCGACTTCGCTGTCAGCTTTGACCTCGGCCATTTCTTTCGAACGGACATGTTGGACACATTGAGGAAACTATTTCGGAAATAATTCATTGAATACATGAGATATTTTTCATTACCGCACAAAGATTCCAAAAGAATTCTTAGAATTGCGATATACATGGAGAGTAATTCATGCGAAAGCCACTCGCAAAATTACGAATTGATTGAACGGCTGCGTCGAATCAATATCGGACTAAACATCGGTACGCATTGAAGCATCTCATAATTGTATTTCGCTCGAACGATAGTGCAGCGCGTGGAATTTTCGGGTATAAAATAAAACGACCAGACGCCCCAGTTACGTTAAAAACGCGCACAGATAGATACGTGAATAGAAAAAAATTGCTGGACTGATCCATGACTATACATATATTATACGTTTTTTTTTTCTAAATACATTTGCACCTTGCACTGAATTATCGGAGCAGTCGATGAGATAGCGAATTGGTGCAGGTGGTGATGCTGCAAATTCAACAAATAATTGAAATACCATTACACACGAGACAATACAATTGTTATTATAGGACACGATTATCGTACTCCGGTTACGATCGCCAGGATAAATGCAGAACCAGCCGCGAGTGTGCACTCGTGCAGGTGAAATAAATTCTTTCGAACGATTTCACCTGCGTAGCGTCGCATCCCGTTTTGCGAGCGTTATCGCATGGTACCGGGTCGTAATCAAAAATCACGGACGCGGCGTGAATTTTCGCGAGATGGAAATTCACGGCAAATTTAATCCTGTAATTAGACCGGCCAGTGTGCCGTTTGACACAAGGCGCGGATATCGCAATTTGGCTATCACCAACGCTGATCGCGAAATGGAGCGAAAATTAAATTCTTTTATACATGTTTATTATATTAGTGGTAACAGCTGATATCGCGATTATAAACAGAATATAGATTCCGCGATCCTATTTGCAGTCTCTCATTTTATCAAAGAGCCGCATTTACATCGTTAAATGTATAATAACCGTATACAGCTATTCCGCTCCGTATTCGTTAATAATTGCAACAACATATTGCCCTATTTAATAATTATATTTATTAGATTGTAATAGTTTAAACGGTTCAATAATTTGCATTACACAAAAACAGCAGATTAATAGATATCTAAAGATAAAAACAATATGCCCTATATGTATATCGTAATGTATAAGTGCTTATAATTTATTCAATATGCATTACAATTTATAATCATAAATATCAAATGCAATTAAATCTAATTTTGCATTAAATGCTATTAATTCTAGTTTTGCATATTACTGATCGATTTATTCAACAGTTTTAGATATAATATTAATCGAGAAGGATCAATATATGTACATATATATAGATGCAGATATTTACTTATAGATCGATACTTATTTACTTATAGATAGATTCTCAATAATATTCCGTTGCTTCGAAAGATAGTTATGCATATTTATATACGATCTGCATTTTGCGACATACACAGTTGGAAAATTTGTGATAAATTTAACATGTCTCACATTTTACATGTCCCCCTAATGGTACATATCAAACTTGATATCAAACACAAAATGTATAAACACGATATATTATTAAAAAAAAATAACATATAAAATATTATGTATAAAATTAACACAATATACTTCTTCATTAAAATTAACATTTAATATGTCAAATTAATGTTTCAATAAATTTAACATTTATAACATGTTATTATAAATTAGCATATTTTATTCATTTATTTTAAAATTTATGCTTTGAAAAGTTTTATTTTTATGTTGTTGTTGACTTACTCATAAATTGTGTCATTTTAATACTAAGAAAAAAAAGTTGAATATCAATTTCACAAAACATTCAAATGACACAATCACATTATATTAACACTTATATATATGTATTAAAAATTCAGCATGAAATTTTAACAAGAGTCTGAATTGATCCGTTTCTAACACAAATACAAAATGTTTTTTTACTATGTAGAATAGAATTGTTTTGCTAACGTGTTTAAAATATAATTACATATAGATCTGAAAATAATTTTGTTAGATCATTAAAATAATTAGATAGGATGCTCAAGCTGGGATTGTTAGAATGTCAAAATTTTTTGCAGCATTACTCATTATGTTTAAGCGTTCCATATAATTATCTTGATTGTCCAACAAAAATTACTTGCAGATCCCAATCCACACTGAAAGAAAAAATTATCTGTTACAACAAATTAGACGGTAAAATATGGCATACTATTTTTAATTGGCTGTTGCAACCAATTTTTGGTTGCGTGCTTATCCGCAATGTCAATACAAGATTTTGACTAACGCAATCAAAAATTAACTGCTACAACTAATTAAAAATGCTATGCCATATTCAACCAATCTTTTCTTTCAGTGTACTCAACTTTTCAGATATTTCAACAAAGTTGAAATCGTTCTTTTCACGCATCTACACTAAAAAAAAAAATTGGCTGCTGCAGCAAACGGTAAAATACGGCATAGCATTTTTAATTGGTTGCAGCAGCCAATTTTTGATTGCTTTAGCCTATCGAAATTCTATATTGACCTTGATCATACACGCAAAAAAGAACTTAGTAATACCAGTTAAATATGTTGCTGGTTCAAACTTTGCTATTATTAATAAAATATTGACTATTGAAGATAAAATACATTTATTTCCAACTTTATTAATTAAAATTAAAAGCGTGCTTAACATAAGTAGCTAAGTAAGTGGCAGCTACTCGTCACTATCTTAGTCGAGTAACCGAACATTCCATTCGCAATTAATTGTTTCTAGAACGCTGCCGATTGCCATTTTACTCTAGCAGAGAATATTTTCGCTGCAGCATCTAAATTTTAGCAATTAATAAATTGAGTTTTGACAGCAACGACATTAATTCTCTCTATTATAAGGACACGTTTAAACACTGCCACAGCTCTATTTTAGTTGCATTGACTAATCTTTTTTCTGCGTGTAGTCTAATGCAATTAAAAATTGACTGCTGCAGCCAATTAAAAACGTTATGCCATATTTTACCATCAAATTTTCTGCAGCAGACAATCTTTTCTTTCAGTGTATCTTATTAGAACAAAACTGTTTTATATAATCTTCAACTTTAACTGAGATAAGAGATACGAGAGATGTTATGACAGATAGTTAATATTATTTGTAATCGTTTTTTCGAGAATCGTGAATAACGTTTTTTTTGCATTGTTATTCGTGCACACAGTTGAAGATCTAGACATCTAGACATCCGCCAGGAATATCCATTGCGCATGTTCTTCCGCAAAGAAAAGTATACGTGTACACGAATGAATCGAATAGGATTCCGCGAAGACGGCAGAACGCAATGCGGACGTACGTGCGCGCGAGTGTGTGCGAAGAAACGAATGCATTTTTCAGGAGGGATGCTGCATTCGTCTCTTAGCGGACCGGAAGGCGGAGATGGAAGGTAGGAGAAAGCAGCAGCTCCCGGGGAACCCTTTTAGCTGGCACGTCCATTTTAATGGGCATGGGTTTTAGTACCTTCGGTAGACACATGTTGCCACGATGATGCATATAAACGCGAACGCGTTACGCCATGCCATATAAAGAGAGAAAAGTGCGCTGATATAATTTATGAAACCTCACTCGTTGCATGCAAACGAGAATGAAATTATTCATGATGCAAGTACCGCGATCGTGCATACGTGATCCTAGAACGGTCGAGCTTGTTCTCTCGTACGTATTGCGAAATCGCGAACTTCACGCAGCATTGACGGTTATATTAATTATACGGAATGTAAAGTGAACGAAACGTTTTCAAATCGGCGTTTTACCCTCTGCATAATTTCGGTATAATACTTTACAATCGATGTCTCGATGACCGTACAAAAAAAAGTATATTCCGTGAATATTTTTCTGACTATTTGAATATCATCGTCTGGAAAGGTTGGAAAGCGGTGCTCTAAACGTACAAAAATAACTTTTACGTTTTATTCGCTGTAAGCATAATGTAAATTGTACTAAAAAAAATTATAACGATTTCAATACTTGTTCCAAATATCATGTTTCTCCATCATCAGGAGGAATTATTATTTAGCCTCAAATAATATATACAAATATATACGTGTATGACGAACTTGTGCACGTTGAAAGAAAAGATTGGTTTAATGTGGCACAGCATTTTTAATGGGTTTCTAATGGGCAGCAATCAATTAAAAATGCTGTGCCATATTTTACTATCTAATTGTAACGACCAATCTTTTCTTTCAGTGCTTAAACTAGATACACAAGACGCAAACTTTCCCCGGAAAAGAAAACATAAAAGCACGTCGCGCGTAAACCTTCAGTTTGAGCACATTTAATAGGATAGAAAACGCGCGCTGGAGAAACGCGCTTAGACAAGAAATCACGATAGCACTCACGTTTGAAGCTCTCGTCTATGATACCGTTAGTCAGAGCCCATGCCGGACTCTGGGATAATGGTCTGACATCGTTTTTGTCACCGTTTTGTGAAACGGGCCTGAAAGTGGCGGTCACTTCCTTCTTCCTTTCGCCCATTACCGCATGTAACACGTCGTGATTATGCCTTTGTGACAGTGTCCAAAGGATGGCTCGACGTCGGAGATAAAAGCATAATCTTTCGACGCGCCGCACTGCGCCGTGCCGCGTCGCGCGCGGATCGAGAGAACGAGGATAGACTCTCGGTGGTGAACGCGCGGGGTGGGAAATGCCGGGAATTGGATGCGCAGGATGAAGGGAAACGCGACAGAGGGAGGGTGTGCAGATGGTGGAAGAGTGACGAGAGTAGCAGTGCGACATGATTACTCGACGTCCCGCACCGACGCAAAACATGTACGCGCCACCCCCTTTATCTTCCACCGTAAAGCACCGCGGTGGCGCCCTAAGCCGGTTTCACGGCTTTAAACGACACGTCGAGATAAACGGCCAAAATGCGGTCCCCCTCACGTGAGATCGCGGGTGGCTTTAATCACGTACGTATCGCCCGCACGCCGAGAGTAACGAGCGCGATTTACGTCGAGTCGGAAAATTCCTGTACTGGCGAGTTGATTCGTTAGAAGAGACAGAGAATTGTGTGCACAATTTAAGCATGCAAATTGACAACCGACAAACATCTCAATATCCTTCATTTCGGATTTTATTGAAGTCAGAAAAAATTTATCTTAACTAATTTTTTGCAGTTTAAACTATTTCTTGCAAATGAGAAAAAATTAAATATTTTGATCACAATTTTATCTAATTTCAATTTTATCTAATCTCAAAAAGAATAAAAAATTTTTTATTATTTGCAAGAAAAGTTTAGCAAGTGTAAAATTAAAAAAATAAAAAATTTAACATTTTTTTTAATCTAGTCGCGCAGTTATTGTAAAGTGCTGTCGAAACCGAGAAACTTTTGTTAAAAACATTTCTCATTGTTGCCGAGATATTCATTTAGAAATGTACCGATGTGGACCAATTTTATTCAAGAAAGTTTTGTTCCTCTAAAATTAAATTATAAGCAAGGAAAAAAAATTTTTAGGTTCAAGTAAACTAACGCAAAGTTTTTAGATTCTTTTGAATTTTATACTTGCTATACTTCCTTTGTTAGAAGAATTTATAAAAATCTCAAAAGTATAGAGTGACAAAAAAATTTAGCCAAAGTTTTCTTGTGTTTATCAAATAATATAATTAGTAACGTATATTTACAGAAAACAAGCTCTGGACTCTTAATTATAATTTGTAAATATCAAAAATAATAAATAATGTTAAAAAACTGTTTTGGCCTTAATGTAAGCTTTAAATGCGTTTCGAGAACGCATCTTTCCATAGATAAATTTTCCCAGACAGCCAACAGAGTGACTTCAACCAATCAAGATAAAAAATATTTTGGTGCAGAGATCTTTTTGATATTTAATACGATGTAAATAACATTCTAGAATTTAATTTTTTAAAATATCTATGTTACTCAAGATCTCACAAGCAGACGTTATTTACTTGCTTGACATTATTTGACATTACATACCTTGCTACTTGAATAATTCAATCATTTGATAAATATATAAAACTTTGCATAAATTTTTTTTAACTTTTTTGTATATTTTTTATTATAACCGCGTTGTAAATAACAGGTTCAAATGCTTGAAGAATTATACGATATCTACACTATTTGAAAGTTACGTCAAGTTCAACTCGATATATTTTTCTTTTGCAAAAAAAATATAAACTGCTAATTAAATTGTAAAATGAGATATATCGTAACATAAATATTATATTTACCTAGTTCCACAGAATCTTCTCTCTGATTCCCTTTAAGAATTAATAAAATTTATAAACGCGTACGTCGCTACAATTTAAGAAATCATAACGTTAGAAATATGAATCCATATACTGGTTGCCCTCCGCGAGGTCGGAGATGACTCTTCGTTCGAGGGTTGTATTAATGCCAGGAAATGTTTTGCGGCGCGCTACCATAGATAAAACCCGAGCGGTAAAACGATTCAGCGTAATATATCAATTCGCAGGACGATGCGCTCTGCAAGTACCTAAAAACGCCCCCGAACGCATTATTCCTCGAGTATGTCGGGATGGCGTTGTCGGGTATAAATAATTTTCACCTCGCCATTTCTCAACGGGATTGCGTAATATTTCGAACTAAGGCGAAAGGACAACCTTCGTAAATACCGGTGGTAAAGCGTGCGTTAATAAAGAGTAGTACGGGCACAGTTAACGAGAGGCAGCAAGCAGTTCCCGCTAATGCGCTCAACGTATCCACACCTTATGCTTGCATAATAATATTCCATCTGCCGGAACATTCTTCGAACCACCTGCGCCCGTTTTGATTAAAAGCTAACACATCAACGAAAATTTTATCCTCATGACAAAATATTAAAACCATAATGTGAAAACGATGTTCTTGTCTCAGTTATCGTGTTATACACGAAAATATTACTAGTTGTCAAGAAGAAGATGTAATGTTTTGACAAAAATGAATTTAGTACGCTTTAATAGTCGCAAACTAATTGTCATCTTACGCTGTAATTTTTAGGCAAGTATAAATACAGCCGCACGTTTTATTTGACTCACGTCACATACAGTGTCTACAATGAAATTTTAAAGTGTGAAACTTTAAGTCATAAGAAATTAATCAGTCACAGACGAATATAAGGAGAATAATCGACTATGATGGATCAATCTTTTTACGGCTTAATATTTAAAATTTAAGTTTTACGTCTTAAAATTTCATTATTGATGTCACTTTAGGCAAGTAATACAATGAGATTTTAAGGCACGAAACTTAAGGAGGATCTACAACAGAAGTTATAGACAGTCATAAGGTTTTAAGTTGTAGAAAATTGATCAATCGCAGTCGAATATCAGAAAAATAATCAACTAGGATTAAATAATCAACTAAGGTAAATTTTTTTACGGCTAAGACTTAAAACTTAAGTTTCACATCTTAAAATCTCATTGCAGACGCCACTTTAGGCACGTAAAGCGCTCTAGCGATAAAGTCACGCGATAAAGCACGCCTTAATAAAGAGAATCGAGTGTATGATAAAGAGCGAAGACAGCCACGCCCGTTAATGTAGTCGATCTGAAACAGGATTAAATCCTTTACGCGGCAATTTCAGCGCCCCAGCACTTACTGGTGCAATACACAACGGCAGACATAACTCTTAAACCCAACTCTCAGCTTCACAAATTACAAAACCGTCGAAGCGTTTATGCGCAAGTTATAACTGTATAAGCGATATATTTCGCGCTAAGAAGAGCTACGATGTTTACTCCTCTCATCCCGCGCGCACTGTCCGTGGTTATTTATAACGCAATGCAGTTATGCTTTATTGTCCAACTACGTACATTACGTCGAGATATCTGCAGTGTTATTCGTATGCATGTATAAGTACATATCGATTTTAGACATACACAGAAGGAAAATTTTGTTATCACCGCGTAATAACGTAGTAATTTTCATTAATTTCCTACGTGTACTTGCAATCAATCAAATTTAGTTGTACCAAATTAACATGTATATATGCACCATCAATACATCGCGATTAATTATAAAGAATGAACTGAAATATTTACTTATCGATATTTATATACAAAATACTCGGCACACATAGATTTATTAATACAGCATGCAATGTTGATAAATTGCAATGAAATACAGCCTCCATTGTGTAGCTTCCAATCAGATGAGATCGTATATGATTTTACATCAGAAGATGTGATAAATTCACGAAAATACTCTCAACTCACCGAAAATTATTCGCAATGTGAATCACGCTTGGGTTCTCTCATTAAAGAACTTTCATTATATTTTACACACAAAGGGGAAGCTCCTATATTTTGAATTTGATGATGAACCCGCATGCCGTCAAAGTATGCGTCTAGCAACGAAACGGCAGAATATCATAGTTAATAATCGCGACAATTAGCATTGCAAGTGACAGTTGGAGGCAAACAGTGCGGAACAGCGTCGTGAGGCGGACATGAACAACACAATGTAGGTAATTCTCGGTTAATTAGAGGTGCCACCGGCGTTATGGAGAAGGGAGATAACGAGAGGTAGCGTCAGTGCGGGAGGAGCGCGGTAAGTATGGAGGAGGTCCAGCAGGAGGACGACGGCGCCGTCAGGACGCTGACCTAGCGGTTACGATTCGGTCGATTTACTTGGGACTATGAATCGCCCGTTGCTACGCCACACGCCTATCCTTGCAGCCGTCTCCACTGCGATTATGCTTTCCAATCTCAATCTCGTATAGTATAATCATCCCGCCATTTCAACGACGAGCAAGTACTCATTAGCTCCGAAATGTCTATTTTATGATTTCTATATCTTGTGAATTTCATGTATCTATAATATAAAGTTAGAACAAAATTTCAAGACAGATTCATTCACGTGGACAACGAAATATATCAAGAAAGGGGAAATTGGATTAATCTTCGATGTTGAAAATTTAATTCTCCCAGAATTAATGCTAAAATCTAATACTAGTTACTGACGCCGGAGTCGGGTAAGACCATTTAATTTATGTTAATTAATATATTCCGTGCCGATTTTAAGTGACTTGATCACTCTGTCACGTGAGTACCGATCCATGGTATATTTCACATGTATTTTACAATAGTTAAAAGTAAAAATTATTATTATAAAGAAGAAGAGGAATGTTTTAATATTGCACCTATAATTATGTATCCACATATGATATTAGAAATTATTTTATAATTACATTCTTCTGATAGAAGAAATATCAAATGAATCCAGCGTGGATCAATGTAACATGGAATGCGTTAAAAGACACTAATTAATTTGAAGGAATCAAAATAATGTAACATAAAAGAATGAATACTACTTTTTAAAATTTCTAGAAAGCTCTGAAGAATAAAATCTCTCACTCTTAAAAGTTGAAAACTGAGTCACTCCTTTTTAAGACGCTCAATTTTCGTTCTTTAGAATGAGATTCCTTCAAATAATTTAAAGATTAAGTATATTTTAATAAGAATAATCCAAGTTTGTAGATGTAACATAAAGAAATTGTCCAACATTGTTGGACAAAAGGATTAATAATTGAATGATCCAATAAACTCAACGTCAGCTCTGGAGGATTAATAGCTCCACAGTCAATAAACATGGAGGTATAAGAAGTGATAAACACGTGTCTGGATACGTGTGGGATGTCCTGTAATGAGAACGCGATACGAGCTCTGCCAAAGCTTCTTCATCATAAAACCGGATAAGAGCGGGTGCGGCGTCTGGAAATTTTCAACCGTGAAAAATAGCGATCTCGCGCAGCTGGTGCGGCTGGTGGCCGAAAAAATGATCATTTCTTGAGTCGAATAGAAATTGCTGTAGTACGTGTTTAACACGCCTGCACATGTACGTGCACGCACACATATGCGTACGCTACTCTGATCTCCTCATAAATGAAATCAAAATATAGATTAAATCCGAATATTATTTGTCGAGATAGAAAAATTGATTTTAAATACGTTTGTTGAAATTGGATCTCGAGTAAATGATACTTCTTTCATCATGATATTATATTTTTTACTGATAATTGCAACTCTTTGACGTTGGTCATTTAACATGACCAACCAAACGTTTATCATTTGTTTATTACCGTTTGTTACATAGTTATTGGCAGTTACGTAATAATGCAGTGTTTATCTGTTTCAAAGCATTGTTTTAAAAGCATAACCATTATGTATACATCAAAAAGGATAAATCCAAGTGTACGTATTTCCTGCATCGATTTTAAAGGAATATATTAAAACTAAAAATTATTAATATATTAATATAACAGTTAGAATGATATATGTACGCATGTACATTTAAGCGCGCAATTTTCATTTATTAATCAAATTCATGGCGTATAACCGAAGCGTATAGATGGCATGTACCGATGCAGCGCGCAGGAATTTTCTAAAACTTTTCAAAAATGCACCAGCTATGCGAGGCCAAAATTGTTGCATCGAAAGAATTCATTGTCGACGCAATATCGACGATACAGTCCTCTAACGTTGTAAAATTATTTTCTAGCAGAGCACGTCTCCACTGAAAATCCGAAAGAAGGGTAGATTTCGGGAGTGCGGTCAGCGAAACGAAAAGAGAATTGCGTCCGTGCGATCCGGGTTTATTGAGTGCGGAGTCTCGGGAGTGCGCGCGAGGAGAAAGAGAGTGTGAGAGCTTTTTTCGCAACTCCACTTTTCGAATTGCCGGCAGGGAAAATCTTGCCGCGCCGCGCCGCCGAGATTTGTTGGATGCATGCCGGGCAGCCCTGTGAGATTTATTGCCGACCCTCGCTCGCTTTAAGAGCCGAAGTCAGGCTGTCTTCGCGAAATTCATTACTTCGCACTGGGACTTCTCGACAGCTGTTGACGCCGCGAAAAGTTTACTTTGAAAAGTGCACAGCAAACGCCGGTTTACTCGCGGCGAGGCGGAAAACCTTTCACGCCCAGCCGCATAGCGCAGCTTATGTAACTTCGTTCATTACACGGATGGTATAAGATACAACAAAGTGCCAGATGTGTAATCATAAACCAGTGAATGCTGTACAAAGACTTGAGTGTCTCGCTGAGATAATTTGTCTGCTTGTAAAACGACGACGAACAGTAAAAGTCTCTTTGTCGCGATTCTAAATATAAAGGAAATTAGGAAATCGCACGTTTCACAAAAATGAGAAAAACTTAAAGAGATATCTAGATATCTAGATAGCAAGAGAATCGTATAGAGTTTGTACTTGACTTTGTCTCTTCGTCTCGATTTTATCAAGTAATATCCGTATATAGAAGAATCTTGTCTCCGTTTCTGACTACGTTCACCGATCGGAGCATATTGCCGTCTTCCATTGTTTTCGACCTTCCAACCGGACTGAATGGCATGTTATGCGGCACGACAAGAATCTTTACTTTATCCAAGTCCGAATCAACCTGTTTAATGGCGGAAAAGTTTTGAGGCGCAGATATAACGATACCATACCAGTGGGTGGCACGATAACGCCAGAATAATGTCTCTTAATGGCACGACGACAGGAACAGCGGTAAGTGTGACGTTTCGAGCAAAATGGTCTCGGTTCTAAACGAAGTCCGAACTTTCCTATGGAACTTATAATGCGGCCAGGCTCGTTAAGATGCCATGGACATCGGAACAGAAGCTCGTTAGCATAATCTACGAAGTTCGGTAGTCTAAATCCACCTATACATAAATACACGGTCGCAAAAAGTACGCAGCAACTTATATATTGTGATCGCTTTGTTTCTTCTATATATATATATATATATATATATATATATATATATATATATAATACGTATTAGTAGTAGTAGTTAGTATAGTATTACTATTATTACTTACCGTACGTAACTTAAATTAAATTTAAATTAATTAACGTTACGTACGTAAAGTAAGTTAAGTTAACGTAACGTAC
>NW_012130067.1:5775983-5779361 GCF_000143395.1 Atta cephalotes | reverse complement strand
AACTAACCGACGGTAACAAACGTAAACGTAAACGACGAACAACCGTTAACTTAACTTATAATTACTTATTAGTTAGTTACGTTTCGTTTCTTTCGTTTACTTATATATATATATATATATATATATATATATATATATATGTAAATCGATTTAGAGTGATTTAGGATGATTCATTATACTTCCGCGACTTAATAAATTAATTATATCGCTAAAGATATTAGAACGCTGATCCGTTATATACTAATCAACGATATTAAGGTCTATTTAAATAACCAAGAAATATTTTTTCATGTCAAGCAAGATGACGTCAAAATGATGTCTTAATAACATCTTAATGACTTTATAAAATATTTCATTAATATATCATTAAGATGTCAACTTAATACTTTAGATCGACACAATGGGTCATTCAAATATCTTTCGCATTTCTTCTCTTTGAAATATTAGAAGCACCTGGCTAAATAATGGTTTTTATTCTTTTCTTTTTTTTTAAGACACGACCTTACAAATTTCTTTCTAAGGATATTATACGTAAAAATCATTTAATAATTTTTGTATACGTATAAACATGAAAGTAATCCAGACACGAATCATGTAGAATAGATTGAGGCGAATTGGATTACAGAGCAAATCAAATTAATTTTGAGACAGTTAATCGATATTTGTCGTTAATTTTATTATCTTTTTCAAAAACAGCTCGTTTAAATTTAAACGAGTAATAAATTTGTGATTGGATTCACCTCGGTTTATCTAATAATAGTAAAAGACCAGAACATCACGTGTAAAGGCAAAAAAAAACTAGTAAAAATAAAAATTTAAGGATCTTATTCACAAAAAATATCACACATACAAAAATTTTAAGAAAATCTATAATATACGTAACGTGTACTATAATATTTTCATACTTTTTTTTTCGAGGATACGGCAGGATGCATGTTAGATCATTAGGTACAACTATCTAACAATCGTAGGCCATATCGATGTTACGTCATAGTCGAAACGTAACAACAGATAACTAGCGGATACCGTTTTCCCTCCATTTCGGCCAATTACGTGCATCCAATTATCGAGGCAGCGGCCGCGGATCGGAGCCGAGGCCAGATCGTTATTCTCGCGTACATGCGAAACACGTTTCAGATATCGCCGCCGCATGCTTTTCATTCTCCACCTCCCCCTACAACCACCCGGAAACGATGTCATACGTCATTGCCGGTTTCATTGTGATTCGCGGATAGCCGTACACTGCCTGGAGAGCGCGAATTCCGCTATACTCGATAGCGCTTCGGCTCCACGGCATTCCAATTCCGCTGTACTTTTACTGGCATTGATTAGTGAGCCCGGCATCCATAAATTTTAGGGGGAGGATCCATTGAAGGAGAATGCAGCAGGATGATCAAAGGAACGTAGGATCGATGCAGAAATAGGATACAATGGTACACAGCAGCGCAACGCGTGTTTTCGAGCAGCGTCGCACGTGCGGAACGACATCATTAATTGTCCTGTTTCCACTTGAAATTCTGCACAACTTGAATTTAATTATAATGACGTGACTATCGCAAGAACATATTTTCACTTTGTAAACTACGTTGACGCGTTAAATCTCCGGCGGTTGTGACAAAGCTCCTGAAAAGTAACGAAAGACCGCGTCGACGATGTCCATATTTTTAACATTTCTAAAGTTGCGGCGAGAAGTTACACGGGTATGGAAAGGGAAGTTAACTGCTACTTTGTAACGCGGAGAGTTCGAAATCCCCTCTGGGATGACGGAGTCCTTCGAATTTGCATGAAAAAGGAATGGGCCTTCTAGCAACTGGTATATAAGCTACTTCCAAATGAATGCAAATTCTTCTTCGAAAGCTCTCTCGATGAGAGTCGAGGAATTTGCTTACGTAAATACGATGTTATTGTGCGACGAAATATTACATCGTCGCCACCTTTGGCGGAAGCTGCGCGAAACGCATTAAACATTTAAAATATTCATTTGCCATCTTCATCTTCCACGACGCGCGCGTTACTTTAAATTTCAAATATTGAAACGCCATGATAAAAGATGCTCATCTGCGTATCATCATATAAAGTTTTTTTCAAATTATTAAGTATTATCGAAATTAATTATTTAATATTATCGAAAACTTTTTACTATGTAAATGTAAACTGTTGTATAGGATGTATATAATCGTACGACATGTTTGATGGGTTGCTACTGTGAAACGGTGTAAGATAATTGATTACGCGTGCTTCTCTGGATCAGCCGATAATTGCCTGACACAGAGGGTACAAAAACAATTACCGGTTCGGATTAGGTATTGGCACAGTGTCCATGTGTGCGCGTGGGTTGATACATATATATTGTGTATGTATGTGTATATATGTGTACAAGATCTGCAACGCGCAATGATATGGTGGCGTGTTGAGAGATAGTAAGCACGCCAGACTATGCACGATATATTTGGTATTAGTTGATTGGATCGATTCTAGATTTCTACAGAAACAATAAATTGAAATTTGATCTTATGATTTGGATTTACTAAAGTTAATTACACAATGATTACTGTAATTATGTAAAATAGAGACAACGTAATATTTGGATTCTTATTGTGCATATCACATTACGAATTTGAATAACCTTTGGAGACTTTTTCGTAAAAATACAATTTATAATATACATCTGAGATTTAATTATTTCAAATTTAATGCACAGATTAACAGAGTTTGCTTTGCAATAAATTGTCACATAATCTAAAACGGTCCAAGACCAATCCAAGCGTTAACATCCTGATTTAAATTGACCTAAATACTGATTTCCTCATGCGAGCGAATCGCAGAAACTTGGATAAGGTTGAATTTCACCATGCGTTTATATCATTTCACTATCAACTCAGAAAATCAGAATTCTAAAGAGGGACGCTCGATGACACTCCTGACCCTTTTCCATTTCTTACCAGTAGAGTATTGGTCCAATTCGATTCTCGCGAAGGAAATGGATCTTGGCATGTAGCTACGCCAGAATCGAATCAGACTTAATTCAATTGACCACATCGATTGCACTTCCTCTAACCACCATTTCAATGCCACAAAATCCAGATTATTTAGTTTCGCATTTACAATCTGCGTAATCACTTATCCTTATAAGATATTCGATCTCTCATCAATTTGTCTATTGATAAATGTTTCAATTATTCAACTATAATAATATACACACACACACACACACACACACACACACACACACACACACACACACACACACACACACACACACACACACACACACACACTATATTAATAAGAGTATTAGTTTTATTTTAACTTAACTATTAGTATAACTTAATTAATTAACTTATTACTTACTTATAGTATATTATTAGTAGTAAGTAA
>NW_012130067.1:5774915-5775692 GCF_000143395.1 Atta cephalotes | reverse complement strand
ACACACACACACACACACACACACACACACACACACACACACACACACACACACACACACACACACACACACACACATTTATAAAAGAGACAGTATTTTTTTAGTTTAAACCATTTAGTGAAACTTATATTAAAACTTATTTCATTTCAGCATATTGTATGGAAAATATTATACGTATAATTTAGATTACACTTCATTTTTTATTATTACGTTAATAAAAACAATCAAACAACGATATTTCTATAGTAACAGCTATAGAACAGCTATAGTAACAGCTTGTTTCACAGAATAAAACATCCTGGCAATCTGAACTTCCTTTCGATACGATTTTTATTGAACATCCTCGATTCTATATATACAAAATGACATTTGGCTTTAATCCTAGATCTGTCTAAAAGACTAGTGACTATGCTCTTCAAACAATTCCTTACTCGAATTTCACGTGATAACGGAACAATCGGAATAACCGGATAGGCGAGATGTAAGCTACGATGCCGGTAACACCATCGTCGTCACTAACCTCCTGTCCACTCGTGTTTTACTGTTTGCGAGTGTTGAGCCTCGCTAAGCTCCGTAGATAACGTTTTGCCCTTCGTACATTGTTCTGGGAGTTTAAACAGATTACGCTCCGGCGCTGGTTAAACGTAAATTGCTGTCCCAACTCTATCCCTATTCTCATCGAAAACCAAGCAGCCTCCCGATACTTTAACTATATCTATTCCGTAAGTTAGTAAGAAAACGAAAACGTATGTATATATATATATATATATATATATA
>NW_012130067.1:5743094-5774579 GCF_000143395.1 Atta cephalotes | reverse complement strand
TACCGTTACCTTTCCTTACTTACCGTAAACCTAAAACCGAAACCGAACGACCGACCCCGTCCTACTTAACTAATTATATACTTACTTACGTTAAGTAAGTAAAAGAAACGTAAAGTAGTATATATATATATATATATATATATATATATATATATATATATATGTATATATATATACTACATTCTATACGCAATTTTGAAAAAATTAATTTACATTTTTTTATATTATGTTAATATTATCATTATAATGCCTGTATTGTATTACATAAGTAAAGACTCTTCTCTTGATATATACATTATAAAACAGTACATGAATGATAAATAGGCAGGATTACAAGAGCATAAAAAGTTGATGAAGAATATTCTCGTAATTCTTATAAAATTAGTTCTTTGCAGTGTTTTAAGATTACTTATGAATATCATTAATAAAATAACAATTCACGTAACTTGTCATGTTATTTTCAATTTAAATTTATGATTGTGTTTCAAGTCCGACAAATCAAATCAGCGTGTTTGTTTATAAAAGTAAAAAATACATTTATAAACTACATTTGTTATTAAATACTAAGAACCGCTTCGACCAAAAATAGAATTTCTGCTCTTGTTTGATTTATTCTTGTTTAATTTTTCCACTTATAATTATAAAATTATATATTTAATTATTATATATTATTATATATTTAGACTCCTGACTATTCAGCGACACAGAATCAGACGGCAGCCTGGCGAAACTGTAACCATACACACAAGCCCGTGTGTGTTACAGCGCCTCGCCACGATAAATGGCTGACCTTATAAGCGTGGAAAAGTGACGAAATTTATTTGCATGTCATTTCGTTATTATTTGCTTAATTGTGAAAATGTGACTTGTCTCTTATCAACTACTTATCAAAGTCATAATTATCGATAAAAACTAAAGTTATCTTGGAATTTTATAGTAGTAGTTTTATAAAAGCGTACATCTTATTCATTTCAGCAGCTATCAGACCGTATGTTTCCCAAATATAGGCTCACTTTATGTGTTGATCATTTATTGATTGTCAAGGGAGGAAAGATTTTCATCGATTTTTACAAGTGTTTTAAAGCGGTCTCGTCATGGTTTCATTCAAATTGTCTTTACTTACAAATGACATGCAACATAAATTAATGTGTATTTCTCGCTTCTGATGTCACAATTCCAACATGGCCGCCGCGAGTCAGGAGCTTTAAATGAAAGACTGCTTGAAAGGAGGAATGTCCTACTTTTGAAAACATTTTTTTTCAACTTGCACAGTAAAAAGATTTTTTTGTTAATTTATAAAATGAGTAGATAATCATGTAAAATGTCATGTATGTCACATGATCCCAGAAATGGATGAGAAAATCAAATGTCAATCTATTACAATTTCAGAGTAATGGAAAGCGTTGATGAGAAAGCTAGTGAGCACTTGTTGATGGACACGGTGACTAGACACATTCATAATGCAAATTCGTTACATTTCAATGATCTCTATAACGGAAGATTCTCAATTCCGATAGTGCGATCATCTCCGCGACCATATCTTTCTCGAGGGATGAAACGATATTTGCGAGTCAGAAAAACCACTAACAACAAGAGAGGTTGCTTGTTTTTGCCGATTTTTTTGCGTTGAAAAAAGAGGCAATTTCTGTTCTATCCCAAGTGTACAGAAATTTGTTTTTTTTCCTACGGAGTGGTCGATGGTAAACATCAACAGTCAATAAGCCATTCCATGGGGAGCATACCCTATTAGAATGCTCACTTCTTCCGAAGCGCCTCTTATTGCGCCGATTCTATCCGAATAAATTTTCTTCTTCACTATCCGTATTTCTATTGACATTAAAATGTCGAAGCAATGCGTTGATAAATTCATCAAAGAACATAATTCATTCAATACACGATTATCCCAGTATTCATAGTTTGATATGAAAAAACGCCGAATTCCCGTGGGATTTTATGGCGCATAATTCAAGTTTGCATCACATGATTGAACGAATAATGGATGAGTTATTCGTTATCGTCATCCACATTTTACGCGATTTATCGTTGAAAGAAATTAACATTTATTTACGAGTTGTTTGCTATTATATCGCAAGCGGATTATATACAGATCGATCCAGTAAGTAGCAAAGATCAATGATTTAATTTATAGTTGTACATTTAGAAGACTATGTATATAGAGGATACTCAATCATTTATCTACAAAATGTAACGACAATTCATCATGATTTCACAAAGGAAAATATATTATTTTCTTCTTGCAATATAAAGTTATTCTCAACGTTTAAGAATTATTATTTGCGAAAGTTTAGAAGGAGGAAGGATAAAATAACAAACAACGGTACAGGCCTGTAATTTCCTTGATGTCTTTCTTGCCATGGTCATAATTACGCCAGCTATTATAAACATCGTATTTCCAACCCTAAGAGAGCAGATTCCAGTGCCCAGTGATGCTGTCTGTTTAATAACAGCCCTGTTATCCAGCCACGCGCGCGATGACAGTCAATGAGAGAGGCAAAGAAAAAGACATGAAAAACGCTAGAAAATACACTGTAATAACAGAAGATGGGCCATTACTATATTGTAATACTTAATGAAGCTCTCGAGTGGCTCGATATTAATAATATTGCACGGTTCATAGAAACGGTAACGCCGGAAGCTGAACTGACGCGCGACCAGGATTACAACGACAAGAGGCCGTATATTTTACGTTACTCGGTTTACGATTGTCCGAGATTAATGACATTCCACTTCTCCTGGGCTTTACCACAACATACAAGTAATATCACAAAACGTCGCTGGCGCTCACGTTTGCGGGAGAAAAGAAAAAAAAAGACAAACATCGGATAAGAGAGAACTAGCCGTAGGGCACGCGTTAAATCCAATTTCCCTGAAACGACCCGGACTGCCGGAAACAAGACCGAGTACGACGTGTCTTGCGTAGATCAGCCATGGTACAAAAAAGATTATTGTTGCATTATGTCATTTTTTGTGACTCTGCGACGTGGATATAAATTTCACACGAATTCTCGACGATTCTTTCCCACAAATCTTTCTCGCCTTGTGTATCACGTCATACACTATTGCTTGTGCATTCCACTATATTCTCCTATCTATTGTCTGCTTTTGCTCGTGGTCGCTGCGTTACTGGTCCTTTCAAGTGCTGGTCCATTGAAAGTTATCTTGGTTTTCAATTTTGTATGCCAAAGTAGAAGTACATCAAAGAAGAGGGTGAGCAAGGGAGTGAGAAAGTGAAAAATGCAATATGCATTGTGTCGAGAATTGTAAATTCTCACAAATATTTACAACGATTTCATATGAACTATATAAATAATAATACAACTGATTGATGTTAATATTAATACAATCTAATGATGTTACCGTTGAAAAATTTTGTCTGCAATGTAAATTATATGCGTCAGCGGACAGCGTTATAGATAACGACTGACGTTGAGCAATTCTCTGCGAAAATTCAATGTGAAAAATGAGAAATGCGAGAGGTTAGCTGATATACAATCGTTATATGCACCTGGGATTATAATGAGTCGTATTTTTATAGCTACTGAAAAATACCGCGATTTTTTTAAAACGTAATGAACGAAAATAAAGTATCCTGTTAAAGCTGAAGTTTAAAAACCAGATTTAATTATCATGAAAATTATTGTATAAACAAAGACCTCGTCAATACATATTATAACGACATAAGTTTTAATAGAAATAATTCTCGTATAGAGAGAATAATCCTCATTATTTTAATGTCAATAATATATAATACCTAATTTAATTATACAATGCTTTAATGACATTTAATGAGACTTAATCTAATATTATCATGGAAATATTAATTACCTCAAATCTGTATTCAATATTTTTAACATTCTCGATATTATAATATGGATATTACGGACGCAAACTTTATGCTCGAGATAAAGGAAAGAGAATGCAAATAAAGAAATGGTCTGACACTTTTGCATATGATGAGACTTCCAAGCGAAAGCTCGAATTTCCTATGAAATACGATGCAAAAAATCCTGCTTTCATACGTTCAGACGTACTTCGTATCGTACTTTTTAAAGTAATGCATACAAAATGTAAGAGTAAGAGATGAAAATATGATGTAGATATGTGTGTAATATGTATGTATTTTTGAGGGGATCTCTTTTATTAATTATAACATTACACTTCAATAAACATTATATAACACTAACTAAAAAAAGTTAATTTATCTTTCAAATAATCATTACTTGAATAATTAATCACCGATTAAAAAAAATACATGAATAAACAAGTATAATTATTTTTTACTCAGTGAAAATATGATATATTTCGAATATTCATAATTTAAATTTAATTTTTTTTTATTTTTCAAACTGCCAATTTTGAACAATTTGCTGCATTTGAATTTACTTTGAAAATTCGTCATCCTTTTTGACACCATGCTTGGGTGTACAAAAAATCGCTCTGGGAAAATCGTTTAGAAATGATGTCATAGCTTATCTAGGTTCTTCTCTCTCTTGTTAGATGACTTGTGCCTTATAAAAGCATGTAATTGAACTCTTTGCATTGAAACTTAGGAAGTTGAAGGCTTCAGGGTGTTGCTTGAAATTGAATTGACTCGAGCGAGTAAAGCTATTTGGCCTTGTCCATTGTGAATAAGAAAGTTGATTATACGTACCGTAAATTAAATCTTTTATAGCATATCTATTGATAATTTTTTTCTATAAATGCGATATTTCAAGCTTTTCATACATTTTATATAATAAATAATTACTAGTCAAATTTTTTATTTAAAAAAATTGACAAAGATAATGTACTAAATAAAAATTCAAATTAACATATAAAAATTTTATTTATAAACAAATAAATATTGACATTTATGAAACTTTACAACACACATCTTCGTCTTTTCATATGTATAAGAAAGCAATTTATTGTATAGTGATACGTCAATCAGGTAACTATGGCACGCTCGACTTTGGAACTGTGAACTAATTACGACGACGTAATTAAGTAATTAACTATCTAGCGAAGGAGGTTGCAAAGCACCCTGTTCCATAACTCTGTCAGACTATGTGTGTACACGCACATTTAAAGCTGGCGCCGTTTGGAAGAGCTATTTTCGAAGTCATGTAATTAGCTACTATTTTCACTTAGTTGATATTTTTTATATTATAATAAATAAATATTCTAGCAAAATATATTTTTAAATAATTTTTTATCCATTCATTAAATAATTCCTAATAGTCTAGCGTTAATAGCAAAGTTTACAATTTACAATAATTTACATCTAAAAATCGTTTGTATTTCTATTTTGCCGGAAAGCAGTTTGCCAATAAAAAATACGAATACGAGTTAAGAGCTTGAGATTCATAGTTCATAGTTCATATTTCAAATCCATTTATTATTTCTAAGCAATTCTTCATTCGATAATCGTATTGTGTTCCCAGTTAATTAGTTAAAGGAAACATGATTAGCGTATAATAATTCAATACTAATAATGAGAGTTTCGGCAAGGAAATAAATGCCATAAGGCAACGAATCACTAATTAATTCTCTCAAGCTGGGGCATTCGTCGTTTTCACAAGGTCTATCGGGGTCAATGAAAATTATGCATGTCTATATAGTGCAATAAAGTGTTCAAACCACGAAGTACGCTCTCCTCTGCATACTCAGGCGCGCGCATCGGGAAAAGTGTTCTTTAATATACGTGCATCGAGTGGACGAGTTTACAGCGTTTGCTCACGGTACGCTTCTGGTACGAGTCACGAAACGCTCTAGATGAATCACTGCGCAGCACGAAGTGCAGTGATATAGGGGCAGCCAACGTACCACGAGAACCCAATGACGCGTCCATGCGGAAGCGAATTATCTTTTCTACCACCTGTACCTTGCACCTGATTAATCCCCCGTTTCTCGATCACGGGGCCACACTTTATCAAATGACGAAAATTTAATGGCGCGCGTCCATTTGATTGTACGATTAATCGAAGGGAAATATTATAATCTTCACTACGTCGGAAATGAGCTTCACGGCCAAATGAGCGCGTTATACAGAACGTCAAGACGTCGGAATAGATAATATATCCATATTATTAAAAGCCTTTTCACAGAAACGATGAAAAATGGAAATGATTTTTAACGAGCTCTTTCGACTTGCACAATTTTTTACGATGTAAATATTTCATACTGTATTCAACAAAAATATCATATATCACTCATTTGCTACAACAATAATACAATTTTTTAAAAAACGCAGTTTTCTGAAAAATGAGTTGGAGTGTTTTAAATCATTAAAACTTGTAATGCAATGTTGATGTAATAATTATAGAGGAATAAAAGTACATACCTTTTAAAAGTTTGTTTTTTTTCCTTTTTTCTTTATTTCCGTTCTTTTTTTTTTTTGCAAACAACTAAAAAAAATGACAAATTTTGAAATTATATCGTAACAAGTAAGCGATATGAATCTGAATTGCTTGATAACGTGATTTACAATAAAAGAATATACTATTACGTTGGTGGAGTTGAAAATGCAATCGTAAATCTCCTTTCTTCGTTCCGAATTTACGAAATCTCATCTTTTTCTTATATGTAATGTAGCCTGTAACAACTCAAAAGTTCGCCGATCCAATAAAACAAAAGTGGTACATCTTGGAGAAGACAAATGCGCGCTGGGTTTCCCGCCATGATCAGATTGAAAGAACATTCATAGATATATAAATAGCATATTCTTGTCGCATTTGAAACTAGAATGTCCCTTCCTCACATTGACGCATTGCAAGTACAGCTTGAATGCACTTGGTCTGAAGAGTTTCGCTCATGAAACTGTCCTGCCTGAACAACTCAAATAAAACGAGAAGAACTTCTACTCGTCATAAACGAAGAACACCAGAGGGAAACGATTCGCGATACTTTAATGTGGAAATGCCCACTTTTGAAGTGCACTCAGATGAGATATTTCCCCCTTGAACTTGTGCTGAAATACAAAGCGTATCATCGCGCATATCAAGTCGCAAGTTAGTGTACACACATTGATATCTATAATACATGATTCATTTCCGCCGTTCAGATATTAAAAATTATAGAATAGAATAAAAATATTAATAATATGGTAATATTACGATAAATAATAATAATTTTGTTAAGAAATCAAAGAAATCACTTTTCTTGACGAAAAAATTGGATTGTTTATGTGTAAAGAAGTATTAATATTCTATATTGTCAATCTTTTGTATTAAAACTTTTGTTTATTTTTATTATAAATATAATAAATTTTTAAATAAACAATCGTAAATGGCGTAATAATATTAGTTAATAATAATGTGTGAATAACACAACTAACAAGGAAACTTATGGAAAGGTTCTTTGATTTTGCTTTAAATGCGTTGTTTAAATGTGTTGTTTTCTATAGATAAAAATAAGAAATACATATTTTTTTTTACAAGAGCTCAATCGTCATTTTTAGAGAATGCAATATTTCGAATTGTTTTAAAAGTCCTTAATAATTATAATTTAAAATAATTTTTTAATTTTTATTTTTTATAAATAAAAACTTTACATTATGTATACTTTTTTAAATTATTATTACAAAATATTTTTCAAACAATTCAATTTTTATTCAAAATATTCTTTCTATCTTTTACATGCAGTTTCATGATATTTGCTTAAAAAAACAATAACAAAATACGGATATTCTTCAAAAAAGTGTTATAAAAAAATACGTGTTCCTTATTTTTATTTAGAAAGTAATGTTCAAAACTCATGAAAATCGAAAAGCAACATGAAATTTTCCTTTAAGGAAAATGTCTCATTTATTCTGTGTTATATCTTTGTACTTAACGATATATTTTTAATATAAATATGAATTTATAATACATATCCAAGTAAATTGTACTCATTTTTACAAAACTAGATATACATTATAAATTCATACCTAATATTTTTGAGCGCTATCTAGTTCAGACTGAATAAAACATTTTCCATAAATGTTATAGACAATGTACTCTTTTATATTTTCAAATTTATATTTTCAGTATTTAATTTCAGTATTTAAATAAAATGCAATTCAATAATTCATTTCAAAACACATTTCATTTAAAAACTTACATGTTTATGCTTTTAGCATAAAGATAACGACATGTATTATTCAAATGGTCATATTATTTCAATGACTTCACAATTTTAAAGCACGTTTTTGTCTCGATAATAATATAGAAATATGTATTTCTATACATGTCGAAAAGCATGTGCCGCCACTTTATTGAATTGTTATTGATAAAGCAAATATTGATAATGATAACATGAAATATCAATATCGATCTCGATAATGAGTTAATCGCAAGACTAAATGAAATATCATAGTCGACAGATCGTGGCGTAATCGAATAGTACGTACGTGCTGCGCAACGCAAAGTTATATCACACATCTAAATTAGAGCTAGCAGCGCAATCATTCATGCGTGTCAGTAGTGCCGCGGAACGAAATTCCACCACATTGCGTCCTGGTCAAGTAATTTAATAATAATTATTCCCTCACAGGAGACGGCCGCAAAACGTGGCCCATTGCCACTGTCGACCGACTCATAAATCACCAGCTAACGCCTAACTTAGTCGCTGATCGTGATTTAATGCCAGTAAAATGCTAACAAGCGTATGAATGAGTCAATAAGAGACATCATTTATGAGGAAGTCTTAAAGTGATGCTGGAGTGACGGCTGAACTTGATCGATGTGGATAGTACAGACTTTTTTTAATTCCAAATTTAAAATGTCGATAATAGTGACATTTTTAATTTATTTCTTACATTATCGTATCTTACACTATTTCACTCAAACGCATATATCTGTCCTTATTTAACATATTGCAACGCTATCTCTTGCAAGATCCACCTACTGGTGCTCTTGTAATTGTACTTCTGCAAGAGCACTTACTGCTAGACGCAATTACTGCTTTGTTTATTGAGTCTTCGCTAAGCATACATATACACGTAATTTGCAGATCAATATAAAGCTATTTTTAAGCTTTTAATTTTCAGTGAACTCAGTATTGTTCGTTCAGATAATCCAACGGATGATGCATTTTTCCATACGAGCTATAAAACTTTTGTATTAAGGAAACATCTATGTCAGTTCTACGAGTTGAAAAATAAGTAAGTTTTCAATCTCTCTCTTTCAATTTTAGTATAAAACTGCACCACTGCATCATCTCCTAATTTTGCATCTACTTCAATCCTATAAAAGGATTTTTATTCCGTTCAGTTAATTATTTGGAGATTTTTATAGAACTGTAATATTTCGATAATTTGGTTACTCTCCTTGAATAGTAACATTAGTCAACGTTATTCGCAAGATAGTCTCTCTTTCTCTCTTTCAGTGCCATTTTAGGTAATATCTAGGAATAAATAAAAGGATAAAAGAAATCTGATAAAAAAAAGATACTTTTAACAGAGATAGTAGAATTTGTGAATCGTGTTCCAACGCAGACAAACCAAACGAAGATGATCAAATTCAGATGACGGTTTGTTGCCGTCGGCTATCACGAAAAAATCAGTGGATATTCATCGTCACGGTTTTTGGCCACGAGTTCACCGCAATGCGCGCAGTACTCCTGGCCATGAATGACGAGACAAAGAAGAATCTCCAGGGGAAACGGTATAAGTTCCAACTTGTGGTGAACGCGATTATATCGATCGTTATTGTATAGGTACAAAGGCTTCAGAGAGTGAGCGGGAACGTGTGAGTGAGTGTGTAATGTGTGTATTATCAAGGTACACCGGATGCGTTGATAAATCCGCTGAAGAAGAACGTAATAGGGAAGCGCGAATATTCTGCCGAGGACATGGAGATTTCTCTTAATTGAACTGCACGTAAATAACATAATATCGCGTGAACGAGTGTGCCGCGTTAATTGGATAGGTAAATTTAATGTTTGCAGAGCTTCAATAATCGCTCTCGCGCGTACTGAGCGGACTTTAACTCGGTAAAAAGCACGCCGTAATTTTACATCAGAGACCATCCTGATTTTCTTGGTTTTAATCGAAGGCAAATATTTATTCCTAGATTATTCATATAACCCATGCTAATCGCTATTTCATAAATTCATCAGGGCCCGCATTAGAGCAATTTTGATAGAATCTCGATAAGCGAGCGCGTATTATTAGACACCTGTATGCTCTCTCTCAGTCGGGGTAATAAGGCATCACTTGATTTTTATCCAGCCTTTCTCCTTTATCGTACTATCTGGAGCATATTCCGCAGTCTATTTGCGGACGTAATAATCTAACGTGGTCGTCAACTTGTGAAGCTCGCCCTCTCGCAAACGTGGAAACGAATCGCTTGGCGAGGTCTCTCTGCGTTATTCATTCGACGCCGGAGCAAAGACTCTCGCTCGACCGCGCCCATAAATTATTTCCGGCCGAAACGAAGTAGTTGAAATACAACTTGCATGAAATCCCATTTTTCCTATCAAACGATACGAGATCCCGTGGACTGCAAATAACTGCTTTCCAAATATCCCTTCGCGATAAGATACATTGCCGTGCGGCTGATATCATCTCAATTAGCACCCGTCGTGTCAAAAACGTTGGCGAAGCGATCAAACACGCGAATTAAATTCAAGGGGAAACGATCGTTGATGAGATCTACGAAATACGCTACACACGTTCAGTGTAAGATTGCCCACGTCTATCAGTCTGTAAGGCGTAGCTGACCCCTGTATACATACACCATATACGATGATACAGACGAGATAAAACGTGTAAAAGTACATACGCTAGTATGACAGAATACGATGACTGTTTGGAGGAAGTACCCGGAGAATCTCTCGGAAACTTTGGAGCGGTCCGTGCAGAAGGCGTTGGGTCAACTGCCACGAATGCACTCTGGACTTTTGGGGTCGCTCCGACGACGATATTTTCATTCGAGAACTCGAATTCTCAAAGCAGCAGCTACCGTCAGAGCAGAGCAAGCACTGTCAGAGTTTCGTGGCAATAAAGAGAACAGGCGATGAAAAGACGTGTCAAGTGAGAAGGATGGAAAATAGAGCATATATGTGCTCGGAAAAGATGTATGTGCGCAGAATTGTCCAAAGCTTTCCACCTGTGTGCCGACGATGGATGCAAAGCACGATTGCCAGCACAGAAAGAATTATCGGTGTTATCGACGATCAGAGAAAATCCAACGTACTCAAATCCAATTTCTTTCTTTTTTCTTTTTATTTGCGTCTACTCTGTAGACGCAATAAAATACTGGAATAGATTATTAGACAAGATAGAGATTGGTAATTTTCTCGTACACGTGTAAGGGCCCTCGCGTCAAACAAATGACGAAAAAGTAACCATACATCAACCATCCAATATTGTAGACAACTCTCCCTTAAACGGCTGACACATAAATCTTCACTTATCCTTTCAACCACGTGTCAGCGTAAGCGGTGCATTTTTCGCACGCGCATAAACCACTCTCCTCCTCGGTGGAATCGAGTGGCGGCAACAATGAGAGATACCAGAATATCGTATCTCCCTCCTCCCTCTCCGTCGTACGATATAAAAGCAGCCCCCGCGCGTCAGTGGCGATCCAGATCGTTAAAATCTCGTCTTCTCGACGAGACGAATGCGGTTCGTGGCGCGCCGTGGCGCCCGCGCCGGCGTCTCCGCGCCCAGGGATTATGGATGCGTTCCACTTCCGATAACGCGCGAAACGTGAAGGCGTTTATGCCTTCGCCCTTACGCCCGACTGCTCCCTTTTCCCGAACGATCCGCCCCCGCGCGCCACGTTTCGCGCCCGCACACCTCGTCGAAGTTGGCAACAGCATCTGGAGCGTTAAGGGTGGATGAGCGATGTGCCGGTGTCTTGCGACGTGATGGATCGTCCAATACCAGCCAATATGCAGTATTGCACGTGGAGTGGCAAACTGGTATCCATGCATCAAATCGGCGGGCAGAGGGCGGCCGGAAAGAAGGAATGGTCAGGAGGATGAAGAGAGAGAATGGAAGTTTGGTGTGCCCTACACGACACGTTACCGCACATACTACCGTATGCTCGGTCGCTTCCGTCGTGGTCAGAGAACGGTTCTTGCCGATCCATCTTTAGTAGTACGACCATAAGGTGCATCTCCAATTGCATGGGATATATCTATGTACGGCTATGTATCTACACATGTACGTATACTTGAAAGTACATGCATATGTACATACATACACACACACACACACACACACACACACACACACACACACACACACACACACACACACACACACATGTGTATACACATATACAATATATATGTACGTATACGCGAAATTCGATGTCCCGGTAAGAACGGTTAGGATGCCGGTACTGCGAGCTACGTGGTTGTGCCATGTGTTTAGAACGTCAGGCAACCAGACACGTTTCTCGAGACAATTTCTTGCCGTCTTATTTCATCCGGACGGATACGACCGTGCACCAAATCGTATTCACTTTTCTGTTTAACGGATTGTCCTAAAGGACCAGTTTGATAAATGAGCCATAAGGAAGAAAGAGAAGACGGATCAAATCAAAATGTAACAATACATAAATAGCAGTCTAGCTAGTATTAAAAATACACATTCAAGTGACAATTAATAAAAAATTTTAAATAAATTCAACAACAATTCGATTTTTCATTCGTGATACTTTCGGTCATTGACTTGAAGCTTTCTACTCAAAAATAATCAGGTCAAATTCTCTGTTTAATTCTCAGACAAATTTAATAAAGAGGACGATAAACGTGAGAGAAATATTGACTCACCGAAACGTCAAAGTGGTGAAAGGTCGATAGCTCTTGTGACTATTGATGCTCTCCATCGGCGTACCCCAGAAATCATCGTTGAGGACACTGCTCCACGATGCCTCGCCGATCACGTCCCTATTTCTCACCACCGCCGGGATATCGTCGTGCACGAAGTCGCAGTCGAGCGCATTGAGATAACAGCCGACTGCGACAAGCGCGACCGCCGCGTAGATGCACCATCCCGGTGGCTCGTTTGCCTCAGTCTCGTTGCATCCGCTACGGCCACCTTTCTTGATCGATGATGTCTGACAGAAGCAAGTGGAACCGTTGTTCCGTCGCCTCATGTCGCTTGGCGTTGTTCGGTACCACGCACGAGATAAGTTCTCACGTTCGTTCGTACGTCCGCGAGCCCGAAGCGCGAGCACTAACATGAAGTCGCGAGCCGTTTTTTCGGACACCGTTATCTCCTGCGCGATTGACCGCACTGCCCAATATAACTGCACTGATCGGAATCAGCTGACTCTCGCATTTCTAAAGCGAACGCTCAGGTGAGAGTTCACATTCGGAAAGCGTACCTGCTTCCTTTCAACGTTTAAGGATCGCTTCTAAGCACCGTTTCAATTACAAACCTCGATTTCATCCTTGGTGTTTGTTTTATCAACAGCTTTACAGGCGGAGAAATTGTAAAGGCCGATTGCTTGTATATACCGTTTGGTTTTTCAGTTCCCGGTCGAGTCAAAGGGACATGATTCTTGCGTAACACTGGCGGCAAAGCGACGCGAAATGTCGCGGTGCTAGCCGGTACCTCGCGTTGATCTCTCCCATTTAGGCTGACGACGCTACCTCGATGAGCATTCGTTTATCCCACGGTGAGCTTGATAAATGACTGCAGAAGTTCATTATTTATCGGCTCGAGCGTGACTCTAGATGAAGGGTGGTAGCAGGTTCCGCGCGTAAACTGCTCACGATTCGGATAATAGCCCTCGCGTGGACTTTCCTCGGGAATTGTCCCCGTGGGAGATCCAGGTAAGATCCTTTTTACGTAACCGCGTAACAACGTAACAGCTCGTTACCGCGCTAGCGGGTATTGGATCCGCTTTCCAGCCACAAATCACTGATCCGCGCTGATCATTACGGATTCTCCCGGCAGAGTAAAACGATATGTCTATAGCACATTTACCGCTCTCGAATGTAAGTGACAAGTTAACGCTACGGTTATATAAATTGCGACTTCGTTCCGGAGCAGGTCACGCATTTGATGTTCATTATTTACCTACTCTATAAACGGATTTTCAATTACGTTGACACGGAACATAGCATTGAACATTTCTTCTAGCGCTCGATATTTCGTGAGCCCTAACAGTTGGTATAAACGTTTGCGCAAACACAATTAATATAATTGCTTGATGAAAGATAACAATTTATTTTGATCGTCCTACGTCAATGCGGTTCTCGTGCGTTTCAAGAGCGAGAACTCGTACGGTCAGTGATGAGTCCCCATTTTCTTTTTGCTGCATTCGGAAAATTTTGTAGAATTATGGAGAACAGGGTACAACGAGAAGACGGCTGTGTGACCCAGATATACTCGTAGCCAGAGCTCCTCCGTCGCCACAATTTTACTGTGCATATAGATCTATACAAACGGCTCGTATCTCGCCGAAGGCATGGCTTGAAATTCTCTGCGACAGCACCTTCACCTCTCGTCGACCTCCTGCTTTTCTCGCTACCACTCTCCTATCTCCTTCCCTTGGCGCCACTGCCACTTGGTCGCTTCTTCTTGTTCCCTGTCCTCCTTCGGCTTCACTTCCTGCGTCGTCGAATTCAATCGTTGAACAAGTGTCACGATTTTTTTCTCCGATTCCATCGGGCATGCGAAAACTTCTAGGGACGAACTTCTGACGCCTTGACGATCTCACTAGTACGATTCCCACTGCTTGCCTTCAACGAGATGTCACTTAAGACAAAAGTCGGGCGTACTCGACGTTCGAGTAGTAGCTAGTTAAATGTTCTTCAATGTTCGTCTTGTCCATTCACGTCAAATCGATCGAGTGACTTCGGACAAAGAAACGAAAAATTTCGCAAGGTAGAAAATTATGGACGATTTTTAATTAGAGGTATTTTTAATATTCTCCGATCCTTCATTTGAACTACCGAAATATTGTACTTGAAAAATTCAATACTTTACCGATATTTTTTTTTCGATTACTTCTTTCGATACTTTTCTGATTTTTAGTTAAAAACGCGCGGTAGCATACAATTCACATTAAAGATGCTCGAAAGCGATGGCAAGGATAAAAATATAATTTCCTTCACTAATTGATATCATAGGAGGTGATAGCTACCGCGTTTCTTTGCTTATTCGGGCGGGATAAATGTAAATACTTCTCGAAAGCTTATAATCTGATATCGGACCTTGCCAATTGGCACGAGTTGTAAATCGGTATGCACCGCACATTGGAACGTCACAGATCACGGTAACGACATCGGCGTCGGCGTCGAGCGAGTTGCCGCGACGACGAAAAGCGCGAGACTAAGGGATGACGGCATCCGCCCGGTTATATACCCGACGCACTCTGACCCGCAAACCGCGCCCGCGCACGAGCCACCCCCGGGGGTTTCCCTTCTGCCTGTATCCTCGCGCGCCTTTCCTTTCTTCTTCTTTCCCATTTGCCAGCACCTGCTCAACCTTGGATTCCACTGACGTCATGTTGTTTACCCATAGTTTACCTGCCAAAACAGGTCTCCCCTGAAAGACGTATGTTAAACTCAAATAAGTTTCAATTATTAAAGTTGAGCACAAGCGTGACAATGTAATGATATTTTTAACGCTAGATAACTCTTATAAACAGCATTAAAATATATGAATATTTTACTTAATAATTATCATTTATATATAATAAATTGTAACAATAATTGCTAATTTTATTAAAGAAATATCATATTATTTTATTCGACGATTCTAATTGTTCCATTTTACATTTGTATTTCTAGTACTTATAGCTCATTTTAATTAAATTGAAATCGTTAACGAGATTTCTACGTTACTCGTAATGTAGTTAAGAGCGTTTGTATCGAATCTTACGAACCGGATAACAAAGACAGCACTGAGCAATTATTTATTGCCTGTATTTCCCTCTCAGGGATATCTCGCATCTAACAATACAACGAATCACGGCTCGCGAATCAGTGAACGTAATGACGATATGAGCTCGTTACTGACGATGATGATACGGTAACGAGCTCGGAGAAGTGATGCTGTATTGTATGATTGAATTTGGTTATTGTCATCACAACTACGAATATGTATCAAATTGAAATTAAATCGTATCAAGACATTATCATGTAATTTTAATTATTGTTTGAAATCATTATCACAAGTAAAACAAAATGTAAACATAAATTATTAAACACTGTATACAATAATTTATGCATACGCTAAAAAATTATCATTACTGTTATTATTATTGTTATTATTATTGTTGTTATTGTTGTTGTTGTTATTATTATTATCATTATTATTAGCGTACTGTGAGAATACCTACATATAAACTTGTAAATGAACAAGTATAGTTTTCATTTATAGAGAAGTTTATATTAAAAAAGTATGAAATTAGTTTACAAATTTTTGAAATAATAATAACACGAGCAGGAAAAGATAAAAATTTTATAAGATTAATAGACAGATTAAACCCTTACTTTATTAGTTTCCATTTCTATTTTTGTCTTTAGTAAGATTCTGACGGAGTTAAATTATCTTGAGACTATCAACTATAATAGGTATATCAACATAAAATGGCAAAGATAGATCTGAATTTTTCATGTCACTAATAAGCAAGTTTCACAGAAAGTTATAATTGAGCGAGATACCGGCATTCTTCTACCAAGGAACTTAATATTAGCGACATAGCTGTCGCTCAAGTAATTCGCATAATGTACCCGGGGTTCGCAATTAATGATCATTTAGTTCGATGGCGCCGAGTAGCCGTCAGTGCCACGATTCGCAGGCGAACTTTGGCCCGCCAGCGCGTTAAACTTCCGTATGAATCTACTTTCAAACTACACAAGAATTTTTAATTACGGCCCTATAGAACGAAAAATGCCACTTACGTGTCACGTTAATAGTTCTTCGCATTCGAAGCGTTAGAGGAATGTGGAGGACCAGTCCCATGAGACTTTTAACGAATTTTTATTGCCGCAAAAGAGGACAATGACGATTCACGATAATTACTTTATTCGCACTTACAGTCTTTATTCTCCTCGGCTTCGAATGTTTGTGATAATCTTGTTTCCCACAAATGCTACACTGTTAATTTGAGTTATTTTTAATCATTTTTAAAGGTCATCACTATTTCTATTCAATATATCGTTAATTTAATTAAAATAATGAAGTTAATAATTAGAAAATATAACTTTATCTCAAATTTAGTGTCACATTTACTAAACGCAAACGTTAATATGGATATTGTTTATTTTGAAATTAATCACAGAAATAAATGAATTTATATTTTAATATGTATAGAAGTTAAAAATAACAAAATATTACTTTTAATTCAACAGATTGGATTACTATTATTTAACTCAAAAAACTGGGTTATCACTAGGGATTCGCAATCTCCAAATTGATTAGATTTTTACAAAAAAATTGCTTCAAAATAGTCCTCTTTGTCAGAAAAAACAAATAATTTTTTTACAAAGAGATGGTTTTGTTTTTAAAATCTTTGTTTTTAGTTAGGAAGATCACAAAATAGATCGATTTAAAATCGTTATTGTCATTTAAGAAAATTGATCTTTTTATCGAGACACACTTATTTATCATTGATTTCTTGATATCTGACAACGTATTTTCGCTACTCATTTTTCGTATTTACAGCTATAGTTTTAAGCTACTCATTTTTCCCTAAATTTGAGAATATAACATTCTCATTAGTTGATCTTTACAGATTACTTAATACTTATCATGCAAGCTCGAAGAATGTGTAAAGAATCGATCTGACAGCTCCAGCAGCGGCGTGATTTCGCTGCGGCGAGCCTAAGCTATTTCTTTGTGGACTTCCCGTTGAAGTATAAATTGGTTTTATGCTCTGTCAAGGAAGTTTCTAACTGGAAACTTATAGTCGCGGAACAAACGTCTGTAGACGGCACTGAAATATAGTGTTCGTAAACGCTCGTTGCGCCTGAATATTCAGTGACTTCGCCCACTCGCTCGCTGTCTATGTCTCATGCGCGCTGCCTACTTCATTACACCCGGTTAACGCTTGCCATCGTCTGACCGTATTTAATAATGCACCTAACCGACGACGTCGCGACGCCGCCAACGCCCCAGGAGAGCAAGGTCTGCCAACGACCGTGAAAAGGTGTCGGAGTCCTATAAGTAAGGGCAGCCGCAATACGTTGCGCGATTCTCTTTTCGTGGACTAACCCGAAGGCGAGGAGGGAAAAAGCACACGAAACGACTTCACCTGAAATAAAGATAAAGACGGTGCCTCTCGGTTCGCGTTCGCTTTGCTCTCCTCTCTCGAGCGTTTTCATTTATTAAAACGCAGTGGCGTATCGAGCAATTGTCTGCCTTCTCTCTTTTTCTCTTCGCCGCGCCGGAGATATAAAAATCAACCAATAGCGAGCGACGATCGAACGCTTCGTATTCTCGCACGTGCAATATAGTCTCAACAAAAATAGCTCAGACACAATCTGATTGTTTCTGCCGGTTTCTTATTTATAATTTTATTGCTTCTAGAATTTTGTTAGTTACAGACGTATATATACGTCTCGTCTATTTACCTATTTTATTGTTGAATCGTGAAATCGCTTTAGTTATCTTGTGAAATATTTGGATTCTGCGCGAGATAACATCTTGAGCTCGAAAGCGCAATGTTGTTGCGAGAAATCACATGTTGGTCGCGCGGATACCTCGTGCTATACACTCGCTATCGATCGGCGGGAAATCTTAAACGTGGACCAACGCGAGAAATAATGCCTATAATTCGTACGTAAATGCGAAACATGCGAACACGAGACACGAAGGAGCATGCGAATGGTAATTCGCGTTAAACTCGCATACGGGCGATTCCATTGCAATTGCAAATAGTATCGTCCGCAACCGCGGCGTTGATACATTAACGAAAATTGACGGCTGGTCACTTGCAATAGAAGCGACGTCCCAACAGGATCGCGAGAGGTACGAAACCTGTTAACGCCGCTAATGAACTCGGACGGCGCAGCTTCATCAAAACAATTCTCGCCACGCGGATGGACACCCACGAGATTTCGCGCGACAGAGAGACAGTTTCGGCTACCACAATAGGAACTCCGCGGACAATCAAAGGTGGTGGATATTCGGTCGGTCGGTCGGTCGGTCGGTCGGTCGGTCGGTCGGTCGGTCGGTCGGTCGAGTCAGAGGATGGCGTGCACGAAACGCCGCCGGGGAGGAATGTATTTAATTAATGCACTCGAGCAACGGTTAGTAGAATACACACGGAAGACCATACAGAGAACTGTGTATCTCGAGAATAGAGTACAGCAGTAGTATCGTGCAAGCTTAGGTGCGACCATGTGCGTATATATGCGGCAAACTGTCAAATTCGCCTCAAAAACTCGACGTGTTTCGTATATCGGTGACCAGTGTTGCTATTCCACGAGGAAGAGCCGCATTTGCAATTTCTAGTAACGATTCGCATTCCCAAGGAAAACGTATTGACGAGAATTCTTGGTGAAACGAGCGGTCGAAATCCGAATGAATTTTACCCACGCCCGCATGCCTCGGGAAAACACATCTCTTTACGGTCTCTCGCGCTCTTTCTCTCCCTCGTCTTTACATAGGCGGGACCGCGAGCTTACGAGAGAAGGGCGTAGACGTTCCCGAGGCTACAAATGTCGGAGGAATCTCGTCGACCGAGCAAGGTAGAACGTAATCGGGATCTTGCCTCGCCACCCGACACCCTTCATGCTACACGGGAAACTTGGAATGATTTCGAGCGTAGAGTTTCGGGCTTTGCCTTACCCCTCGAGCCTTGCCCCTTGGATGCTGCCCGAGTGACAAGAGAGAAAGAGAGATAGAGAGAGAGAGAGAGAACGAGAGAGGGAGAAAGCTCTTACACAATACGTGGAAATATTACCTAACATTTCAAGTTATCGCGCTACGAGCTTACTAATTGCATGCTTTCGCAGAATACCGCGGAAACTTCTGGCTCTATCATGTATTTTGGTTTGTAATGGAAATTTTTCTTCAAACTGTTTCATTCACAATAAAAATAGATACAATATGTGTGTAAAAATCGTAAATTAGCATATTCATTTTTTCTAATGAGTTTAATAATATACCCTAGACTGTTTAATTTTTTTCTTAGTATACATGTGCGAAATGAGAATATTATAATATAGATTTAATACTCAAAATGTTGTTCGTAGCCTCAAATCGGTAATTCACTAAGGAACAATCTGCGCTGCGATGCGACTTACAGACGAAAGGCGGATAAGAGGATCTGGGAAGATGGCCAAGGAAGATGTAACGAGAAGAGATATCTCCGCATCAGCTGAAATTCTTGCAGAACGTGTTCGTGTCCGACCGGTGAAGAAACACACGCGAACGACTGAGTACGATTTTAATTACGAGCTTATTTCGCGCACGCGCGCGTGCAGGGCTTGATTCCGAGAGGAGGACACTGAAAAGGAGTTACACAGGATTAGCTCCGAATTCGAAAAAGCGCGTTCTACTTTTCGTGTCGGAATAATGCTATCTCGCTATAAGTATCTCGCGAGATCACATTTTCGTTTCGAAGCGAGAGCAGATCTGCGTGGAATTTTTTGCGTTCCGATCCGTCTACACGAACACGACGCGACGGTAACGACTCGGCACACGGTCGATCAATATAATCGCATCGGTAAACGGATCGGACGTGAAGGACCGATCGCGTTCGGACGGCTTTCGATGGCGGAGCTTACGAGATGGCTTACGCGCGTGCAAACGGCGCTTCCGATGCAAGTGATTTCGGCTTCTCGAGAGCTGACCAAACAAGGATACGCCGAATTCGGTGTAATAAATTCACGGTTTCCTTGCGATTGGCTTTTGCTTCGAGAGTTGTAGGCGACACCACAATCTCCAATCAGTGGCTTAGTGACGCGAGAAGATTTGACGAAGAGCCGTCACGGGATACACGATACGTTCGGAGTAAGAGGTAGAGTGGATTATGCGAGAGCGACTTCCTCTTTGTGGACGAGGACAAGAGTTAGACTGGACCAACCGGATTAAAGTTAGCCTTACAGCAAACTTGTCGAATTATCTTCGACTAAGTTTGTTCTGAAATTTCGGATGCGCGAGGGTCGGGGTATAATGGCCGTTACGAGCTGCGCTGATAATAACTCGGACGGAATGCGGAGTGTGGAATTCGGACGCAGTCGTAAATCAATTACGGGAGTCAGGAAAGCTCGTACGTTAATGAGTCCGTAACGAATTGGACGTCAGCGAGCACGGCGGCCGACGGCCAAAGCGGATTCGATTATCAATTTATCGAGAATTAATGAAATCTGTTCGCGAGTATATTTTAATGATCCGCAAAGGGAGGATCATCATGTCGAAACGAGAGTAAGTGCTACTTGTGCATAAAGGCGAGCATTACTACTTCACAATAGAAATCGTCAGTTTTCAATCCTGGGATTTTACGACGATCGGCATCAACATTTCATAAAGGATCGAGCAGAATGGAGCTGGGCACGGCTTGCAAAAACGGTTTACGAGGTGCGTTTCGTCCGCCATATTTTCGTCCGATCGAAACATTTTGCTCGTTTTACATTATTTACACGGGAGAGCGGGCAGATACAAATGGGCTGCACAAAAATACGGGATCGACATGTAATATTTTAAAGCGTCGCTTAAAGTAACGCGACGATAAATCAAACGACAAAATGAGAACGGTTGATGTACATAGAACAATGTTCAATTCGATGCACATGCGATTTCTGCCTATCTCCTCGTGTCAGATCGTTTTCATCGATTACGTACAATCGCGATTTATGTAACCCGTTCGTCTTTACATATTTTTAAGAGAACGCAATTTCCACAAAAATTAGAATGCTATCGATAAATTTGACATTACAAGTGAATTAAGTCATTAAGCGCTATGCCTTCATGATGGTCATTACGAGATCCAATCTTCCATGTTAAAAATTAAAACAAGCGGAAACAAGCTTTTTAAAAATTATGTTCGTTTATATACCTATATTAATTTGGATCCCCGGTCTCATTGTTATAATAGAGAGCATGATCAGTGATTTTTATTTAGCAATTTTGTATCATTTATTTTGTGTTATATTTTATTTGTGTTATATATTTTATTTAATTTTTTTATTATTTATTTAAGTATGAAGAAATATACACACACACGAGTGATCTATATATTCTATATATAATTTCAATTTTGAATTTAATATTGTGTTGGAGTTTTACAATCGGCTCAATACTAGGCCAGTACTGACTGCCGTAGTTCATATATTAATGTAGTACTGACAAAACTAAAGTCCAATACTGGCTAAGTACTAAATAATAATTTGAGTCCAGTACTGGCAGATGATCCAATTATTTTATCAAGTCAATGCCAGTGATGGCCCAGTATACTGGCTGAGAGAACTTTGGCCGTCATTTGTCAGCCAGTCATTTGCCGGTGATGGTTTAGTGACTGACAGAACCTAATTGACAGAATCTTTGCCGTCAATTGATATAGTCGTTGGCTAAGCGTTGGTTTTATTATAACTACTGGCGACCTGTTGACGATGAGTGTATCCTATGAGTGTATTCTTTCTTTCCTTTTAAATTAATAATTAGGTTACTTGTATTTATAAAGTTTAGATTATAAATATATTATGGTTATTATACAATCTCCTCTTTACATTAATTAAGAATCTTGTTTCTTTATACGTAAAATTTACGTACAAAATGTAAAATTTACGTACAAAGATAGCAATACTCTTTAATTAATAGCGATAGCAATCTGAGACAAGATATCTGAAATTTTATCTATACAAGTACAATACGCTGTCTTCAATACAAATGATACAAATTTTTTTGTATTGTGCTTTGAATATAATAAATAGCGAGAAATTCAAACATAAATATATGAATTTCGTATAACTCATAGAAATCTATAAAATATGTATCAAAATTAGGCAACTTAAGTCACACGAATATATTAGTGGCCGGCCGAATAAACGTACAGCTTTTGCAACCGTTTGGAAGTAATGGGAGCTGGGACACTGCGATAACCGATGGAAATTTTTCTTCTCTCGATAACGCCGTCCGGTTATCGCCTTTAACGATTGGTCGGCGACATATCAACGATAGTCGCGCAGAAAACCGTCGATGCACCGCACTCTAAGTCGAAACTTTTCCAATTTTCCACGACTTCGTATTTATAACTTCAGTACTCGCACCCCTTTTATTCTTTCTTACTGGATTCCCTCTAAAAGCAACTTCTTGGAGTCTGAAGCCAATAATTTATCCTTAGTGGGGACGTAGCCGAGCAACGAAATATTAAATGGAGACTTTTATGAGACGTGTAATTGTCAAAAACAAAAAAAAATATTGCTCCCAAATTCAGCAAAAAAATTCATACGTCACGAAAATTTGCCGCGATGATGATCAAAGTATCTTATAAATCTATCTTTGATTATAGATCTTTCTCTTTAGTATGATGTGTTTTTTTTTTCTTTATTCTCCCATTAATAATACCCTCGATGTCAAGTAGTGCAATTTGTCGACGCAGTCATCGAATTTCGTTAAGGACATATCTCAGAAGTGGTCAATCGATGGTCTTTGTTTCCTCAACTTTCGATGCCTGTTTCCCAAACAAGACGCGAGGGAATATGAACGAAACATTTCTACGACGGATTTCGGATAAAAAGTCCAATTCACTTCGTCATTACTGTCGTAACGTAGCTGTCGACCTTCTAAAGCCTCGGAGAATACTTCCATAACTCAGTGATCCACGACTTTTTGCCTGTCTTAAGAGGTCAACGAAATTAACAGAAAGAGAAAACGACCGAAATGTTCGATTCACAAAAAAAACAACCTCATAAAAAGCTTAATGGATTAGAACTAGGACTACTGTAATATTACAAAGAGGAAAAATATTCGAGGGATGATGACGATGGAATTAAAGAAATACCTTATTATCATTTTTATTATTCGTATTCATGACGTTCGCAATATTTTAATAAATATGAGCAAACTTAGAAGTTATTTGTTTAATGTGATAAAAAATAAAACTATAAGATATTCTTTATATACTTTACACATTAAATCTTGTGAATTATAAGACTTTGATATAAAAATTCGCAACAATTCTACCATTTAAAAATTCATCGTTTTATGACATCAGCAATGTGATTTTATCGCTTATTTTATCTCTTAGGTAAATAGTAAGTCATAAAAAAAAAGAGCAAAAATGATCATTCAAGAGAAGAAATTGACGAGGCGAACTTCTCGAGCGATTTAAATAGCAAAATCGTCATAAAACGATATCGTCAAGACCGAAAAATTTCCAACGCGAAGAAATAACGACGATAGTATAAAGTAAAAGTAACGGCAGATCAAAGAAATACGACTGCTCGGCCAATCCAACGCGAAGAAACGTAGGCGGAAGGTGTGATAGCGTAACAATAACACCGACTGTCAGGATTCTTGTAATCCGTCCTTCAGGATTCGCGTAATCCAATAGTGCACAGACAGGAATCCGTCTTACGAGCCGAATCTCAAACCATGGGAATTTAAGACGACGACGTGAGTAGGCGGGAGAGGTAAAGTTGAACCGGAATTTAAGGCGTAAAACTTTCGCAATTACCGAATGTTCGGTATCCTTGAAAACTTGGATAAGTGCCGCGAATGGTGAACGCGCGCGTACTTTCCCCACCCACGCTCCCTTGTCCGCACGGCCGGGCCGTTCGTAGGGCGTAGGCGCGCAAACCACCCTTCGCGAGGGATTGCAGAGGCATGCTGAACCTATGAGGAAAGTGCCGGAATGTGCAATAAAGCAGTGCGAGACCCGGCGTACGAGCAGCTAGTAAAGTAGAAAGCTTTTTCCGTAAAGCACGCAGTTACGTGCCAAACGTCGAAAATTTCGCTGCAGCAATATCGCTACTCGATCCCTGCGCTCGTCTTGCCTCCCCACCTTCCGCGATCTTTCTTTAAGTCTCCCTTTTCCGCCATCTCTTTGAGCATATGCGCCCTTTTCCGCATTTCGAGAGTGCACGGCGTGGCGCACTGACAAGGAATTGTCGGAGGATCGTCCTTAAGACAAATTCACGGGGAAGTTCGCAAGGTATTTTCGCACCCTGCGATGAACGGGAATAAGCTTTTACAGCGCTAGAGATTTTATCGTCCGACAAAATTGTCCCAGGAGATCTTTCGTGAATACTCGACGTTGTGTGCGGAATAGACTTCCCGAAGTGCTGCTTGTAACGTGAGAAACATCGCCGCACGTTTCTTACGATGATCGCCGTGAAATTTTGATCATTGACATATTTTTTAATTATCCTGACAATGAGAAAAAAATTTAAGTCTAAATTTAAATAAATATTTATTTGAATATTACCAACTAAACATTTACTTATAATAAATAAATATTTAAGTATTTAATAAAAAGAAGTAATTGTTAAATCAAATTACAATAACATTTTTTACCAAATAAATATATTTTTATATTTAATAAATATTTATTTAGAATATTTTTCTTAGTATAGCTAACATTTACTCTCTCTCTCTTTTCTTAGAAATCTCACTTTGGAAAGAGTTAAAATACTGTCATAATTGAAAAAAAGTGAAAAATTTGCACTCTTGAATAAGAGTGATAAAAATTAAAATAATGAGAATAGAACTACGAGAGATCTTGAAATTATATTATTAAAAAATATATAGAAAGTTTATTAAAATGTATGTCTTGATCTCAATTGGATCATTTTCAATATTAAAACAATATAACACAATTTAAAATTCAAACGGTATTAACTAAACTCATCGATATGATTGTGAAATAAATTATAAATACATTATTAAATCATTTTGTAATCGTCAACGAATGTCTTATAGTATAATCAACAGGAATAGTCAAAAGCGTAATACAGAAATTTTATAATAACGACTAACAATTAAGCCAACTATAAAGTTTAGTCTAAAAAATATAATAGTTAGTTCTAATGAAATTAATTTTTAAAAATAACATATTATTAATAACATATGTTGCAAAATAAAAAAGTTGTATTAAATATTTAAAAATCTAAATTCTACAGAAGAGTGATAAATTTTTACTCTTTTCTTTTTGGAATGAAATTCATTTCCAAAGGAAAGAAATCTTACGTCTTTTTGGAGTGAATTTCACTCCTCGAAAATCTGCCAATTCTTATTCAAGAGTGCAAACTTTTCACTTTTTCCCAATAGTATTTTAACTTTTTTGGAGAGAAATTTCATTTTGTTGAGAAATTTAGAAAGTAGGGGAGACCGGGGATAATTGATACAGTTTTTTTTTTAGGAATTTTTTTACACGTAACTAATAAATACAACATAAATCGTAAGGTCATTTTGCAATAGCCACATGCTGCATAAAAATTATTTTTATAATTTAATATTATGATTAACTCTTTCTAATATTAAAATATATAAGATCGTGCACTTGCAACTAATCCCACATGCAGGGTCGAAAGTTACTGAGATCACTTGTTACATCCAGATTTCAAAATATTACACATTTAAATGAAATTTTAAAAATACACACACACACACACACACACACACACACACACACACATATATATATATACTTAATAATTTGAAAACTCTATATATTAGGTTGTCCGGAAAGTTCATGCCGCAAAAGAATAAAAATTAAATTTAATAAATGAAATTAAAAATTTTAATCTTCTGCGTTTCAATTTTCCTTCAAAATCGGTACGAACTTTCCGGACAATCCAATATATATATATATATATTTATTAATGTTACGTATCTATATATATATATATGTATATAGATATGTAACATTAATAAATTTGATATACAATTTTTTCTTTTTCTTATATATATCACAGAAATAAAAATATAAATTTATGTAAGATTACCATTTGGTTACCACTATTACGCTTACAGTAGGTTACATTGAACTTAGGTGTGACGACAGAGAAATAGATACCTGTAACGAGTCATATCCCGTTACAACTAGTCCCGAGGTGTCACATTTATGTATTTCAATCATTACTTAGAAAAAATATGTGCAAAAAATATGTTAAGATGTTATAACTGTAAAATGTTGTTTATAAAATAAGAATTTTATAGAAATAGTTGAAATTATGATATGGTGAGTAGTTGATAAATATAACATTTAATATATCATTGATTTATTTTACTTTTGGCTATGAAAAACTGAAATAATTTTTATTTCTGAAAATATGCTATTCAGTCTGAAATAATTATTATTGCAACACGATTACAATATTTTTATGGAAATACTATATTTTTTTATGTAATATCGTTTGTTGTTTTGCAGCAATTTTAAGTAACAGCATGCCCTATGTATTATGTCTCCCCTAAATGTTAGGAAGCTGGATAATTAAAATAATATGTTGATGATCAAAATTTCACGATGATTATCGGAAAAAATGTAGAAAAAATTAATTCTCTAAATTTTTGGTGTGAAATCTCACCAAAAGAGTTGAAAAATTTGCACTTTTGAATAAAGAGTAGTAGATTTTCACTTCTTTTTTTAGAGTGAGATTTCATGCTAAAAATTTAATAAAGAGTACAATTTACTAGTATATATACAGCACAGAAACTTACAGTATTGCTGAAACGTTACTAAATAATATTATTGAAACCTTGCAATTTTACTGGAATGATGTGTGTTGAATAGGAATTGTTTTACAGATTTAACTTTTATATTAGAACCGGAAATAAAAGGAATCTTTTTCCAAGCTTTTTACACTCAAATAATATAATTTTTATATTTTGATTGCTTTTTACGTTGGCGGATCATTACATTTAATACGCGTATAAAAATGTAATGATCCGTCGACATAAAAAAACCTAGCGAAACGAAGTAGCAACGTATGCTACTGAAATATTACAATCTCGTTACATAGAGCGCAGCGAACACTAGCCATTGTCATGTAAAAGCTTAATATCCTCCTTTTCAAAAGTTAAATCGGATTTTGCCGTTAGAGTTCGAGAACTGTACGCTGACATGCTAATTCCACTTTCTAATGACACGAAACATTTACGTAAATTCTGCGAAATACACTATACGCTGGCGATAACCGATCATTACGATTGTAATAATTTTCGCATGTTGGATGATGGTGTGCTAACGACAATGTTATTAACAATGCTGACCAGTTACGCCGAATAAATAATAAGTAAAAGGAAAACATTACGCATGAAACAATTCCATGAAGCAGTTTCGTGCGACTAACGATCCACCGCGCGTACTCGGACGCTTGTTTTATCAGCAAGCGAATTCGCGTTTTATCACGTTCGCAGTTAGAGCGCGAATAATACGCTTTGAATAATGTATTTTGATTTAATACAACGCGCACACCGTGGCAAGCGCTGTTATTTACCCTCAAAATTTGTCTCATTGATTCGCCGCGCCGGGGTAACTACGAGGGAAAGCGGTCTGCGTGTCTGCCGACTGTCGACAATTAGCGTCACGTGAAATTGGCACCGGATGGGCGCGACCGCGAAAACCAATGATAATTTCGCTAACGTCGTTACCGAACACATATTTTACGCACGCATCCCGACGACGTTTATACGCGCCACAAGATCTCGGTTACAACGGAATGCAACGAAACACGCTGGGAAATTCCGCGGCTCCCTTCTATATCCATCCAGCAGTGCATTTTATGCCATGGGATTCAGGAATGACTGTGAGGAATGAGCTGCTCTCTCCTTTTCTCTCCGTCTCTCTCTTTTTCTCACGCTTACGCATGAATAAGTCAAAGGTAAATAAAATAACTGCTGGCAAAATCAAGATATTCGCCGGGCACTCATTACATTTTCTTACGAGCGTTTTTTATTAAATTTTTAATGATGTGTTGCGGCAAGTATTGCTACATGGATGATGTTAATGTAAAATAAGTTGCGCGGAGCGAAAGGTATTCACGGCTCGAACGAAATTAGTTTTTCTTCTCGGCGAAGTGACAGAACTTTCGCTGATAAAACGCGAAGCTGTACTGACACGCATGTATAAAGTATGCGTAATTTATGTCGCGCATCACGTACTTGCCAGAAAGTATCATCGCTACGATACGATCTTCATTGAAAGTGCCATAGTCTGTTCATTCAAAAGGAAGAAAACATTCCGCTGCCAAGGGGCTTCGATAAAGCGATCGAGTCTTATGCATCATGCGTGAAAGTATATGGTTTACTACAATCGACCCGATATAAAATAACGAAGAGGGCAACGATAACGGGTATCAACATTTCCTTGCATCGCTCCTAAACTCCCTGACGATCTCTTGCGCTTATCTGATGCCCCAGTTCACTAAGTTATTTCCGTGCGGTGGTAGATGCATCACGTAATAGATTTACCGATATGACGGGCCAATATTACCTCCCTCTAGACATCGAATATTTTTCTGTTTGATTTCGCAAGAAGGATCATTAAAGCTACATAACTTGATCCCCATAAAACTTAATTATTACCGGATATGATTAAGTTTAAAAACAGGAACACGATAAAGAAAGGATACTTTCTATTTGGTAATACTAGTCGACACAAATATGATGTTCTATTTTTGTACTCATTATATACACTAAGAGAAAAAAAAATGATTGCAAGTACTATAATTAAAGTAAGTACTATAATTTAATTATAATTTATAGTTTTTTTTTGGGTCAACTTCTAAATTTATAATTGTTTTAACCGTGCACATTATAACTCTGCTTCAACATTGAAATATGATCATTACAACTATAATATGTATTAAGTTTCTTCTTACCATACCGCTTAGTTATTCTCACTATAAATAATTAGAGAATGTTAAGAAAATAATTATATTTACTATACTAATGATTGCATTTATTACTCTCTACATCTCAATCAGTGGATAATCACTGATATCAGTGCCAAGTATGTCACTAGTAATCAGTGAATTAAATATGAGATTCCTAGCTAATCTTTATTATATGATCTAACTAATCTTGTTTTATGCTTAAATGAATATAATATTCAATAAATATAATATTCAATGAATATAATATTGGAAGATTGAAATTAACATGCAAATATTAGTACTTTAATCATATAATGCTCAAACATTTTTCCTTTTTTAGTTAAACTTCACTGATTATTAATACCAAGTATACCACTGAGTAATTAGTGATTATTCACTGATTCATATTTAGAGAATACATAAAAATGGTTATTTTTATTTACTCTGTATCTTAACATTTTACTATTAATAATTCATTAGTTCAGATTATCATAGCTTATAATACAATTTTTCCATATTTATAAGAATAAACATTTAAAGTTACTATACACATAAAGTTATTGTTACTAATATTATAGCAATAATAACCATTAAACCATGGATCTCCTAATTATAACTTTTTAATCGTACAATTATAGTCACAAATACCAAGTACTTTTCTCTCTATGTAAAGAATAACGTTTATATCGACTTATGCATACGTATTTTGACAATTGTGAAAGAATTGTACCGGATCCGTTGATCATATCGAAATTCTAATAAACGTGCAAAAAAAGTCGAAAAGATGATAAGGAATAAAGACTTATAAAGATATGCTCTCTCTCTTCTAAGCTTTATTCAGAGAATACTAAGCAAAATCATTACACGAAATTCGAGTCGAATATCGAGAAACCGCATTGTAGAGAACAATAGACAAAGTCGCGAATGTGTATATCGATGAGCCTCGAAGTCAACACCTGATCAGCTGATAAACTGTCGCAAATTTCAAAGATTTCGGTACCAGTAATAAGCAATAGTCGAACATAATAGAGCATTTAAATCATTTATGTGACTGAAATCGATAACGGGCACAAAATATCTAATTACAATAATTAAACGATCCTGGATAATTGTGCATTATAGAGAAATTAGCTTTCATAATAATAAATTATCAAGATTATGCGATCCTGAATATAAATCTAAATATAATGAATATAATCGTATACATAAGTTTAATCCGAACACACGAAGAAAAATGATTGAATAATTTTTATAAAATTGCATTAGTAAAAAATACAGGGATGGGTAGTAACTAATTAAAATGTTAAAAGTTAAAAAAATAGTTAATAACTTTTAACTTAATTTAGTTACTTTTAAATTTATTAACTTTAATTTATTAACTTTTTTTTAATGCTAATATTTTTTTTCTATAAAGTCAAACATTAGAGAATTAATTTAAAAAAAGTTTAATGATTTTATGATAAGAGATTTATAATACAAATCACGCCATGGTAGCCGCAGTTTTTATTGACTCACTAAATTTTGTCAATTCCCGCTTATATTTAAAATCACACTAATTTTAGGTATCATAAACGTTATATTTCAGCAACATAAATATGAGCCTTAGATAAAAAAATTGTTGTAAAACATTACATCCACCCATTTTTTAAATTTTTACGTATATTTTTTGCAGGAATTAATTAAAAGTTAAAAAAAAAAGTTAAAAAGTTAATAATTTTTAACTTAACTTAATTAATTTAAATTNCATTAAATTTTAACTTAACTAAAGTT